>NW_027532172.1:3143841-3189668 GCF_008692635.1 Crocuta crocuta | reverse complement strand
CTCGGCCGGTGTGCTTCGTGCTGTAGTGACCGTTAGTCCTCCTTCCGGGGAGGGGGCCGCCAGAGGGGGCCCCGGCGGGGTGGCCCAGCGGGACGCGTGCCGCGCTTCTGGATCCGAGAGCCAGGTGCAAGCCCTTGCGCCCAGGGTGGGATCAGCAGCTTGGAAGACAGAGGAGGGAAATGGGGCCCTTTCCCCTCTAGTGCATCCCCCTCCCCTCCTCCCTCCCCGCACCCACGTGCCCTATATTCATGGCAGAAAATGACCAAATCCTGTGTATTTGTTTTATATATTTAATAACTGTTTTAAATGAAAGTTTTAGTAAAAAAAAAAAATCAAATTGCTATTGCTGTAGTAAGAGAAGCTCTTTGTATCCAAACATAGTATTTGAAGTTTCTTGTTTTTTTTTTTAAATTTATTTAAAGGTGGGGGAGGGGGGAGGCATGGGAAGGATTTCACACCCACATATTGTTACCGCTGAAAATGAACTTTATGAACCTTTTCCAAGTCAATCTATCCAGTGACGTGGCCTGGTGGGCGTTTCTTGTACTTCTGTGGTTTTTTTTTTGGCTTTTAATACAGACGTTTTCCTCCAGAGATGCGTATGTAGCTTTTTTCTTTATTTGATTTAGGAAGAGGAATCCAAGAATTACAAGATGTTGCCCTGAAATAGGAGGGAGGGATTCTCCAAAGTCAGAGAGGGGCTCCTGCTGTCTTGCTGGTCTCTCTAGGAGGGATAGCCGATGGGACCTGTATTCCTTATTCCTCCTCTTTCCCAGCTGCCCCCCAACACCCACCCACCCCACCCCTCAGCCTCACTGACATTTGTCAGGGTTTTCTGTGATTTGCCTTTTTGTCCCCTGCCTCACCATCTGCAAAACACCCAGTCAAATACCAAAATGGTAAAATCAATAATTCCCCTGAGCCAGGTACCTTTCACGGAAATGACTCCCTTTAGAAAGCAGGAAGCATGTAGATTTTCCTTTTCATATGTGTAAACCTTAACATAGGAGCACATTTTAAAAGCTAGTTTGCAAACTTGAGGTTTTATTTTGGCATTAATAAGATTTTTTTTCTAAGGTAAGCTCGGTGACTGCTGGGCAGTAGTTGCAGATTCTAACCAGTTTTCAGAAGTAGAATAAATGAAAAGTCCTTAAAGTGGCCCAATATATAAACCATTTTAAAAGCCTTTTTAGGGGCGCCTGGGTGGCTGAGTTGGTTAAGCGTCCGACTTTCGCTTAGGTCATGATCTCGCGGTTCGTGGGTTCGAGCCCTGCGTCGGGCTCTGTGCTGACTGCCAGCTCAGAGCCTGGAGCCTGTTTCAGAGTCTGTGACTCCCTCTCTCTCTGCCCCTTCCCTGCTCAATCTGTCTCTCTCTCTCTCCTAGAAATTTAAAAAAAAAAAAAATTAAAAAAAACATTAAAAAAATCTTTTAAAAAAAGCCTTTTTAAAAAAATTTTTAAAAGCTACTTTCCCTTGCTCTATTTCCTCCCTGTTTTTTTTTAAATGTAATTTTTATTTATTTTTGAGAAAGATTGCGATTGGGAGGGGGAGGGGGAAGACAGAATCAGAAGGAGGCTCCTGACTCTGAGCTGTCAGCACAGAGCCCAATGCGGGGCTCGAACCCACAAGCGGTGAGATCATGACATGAGCCGAAGTCGGACACTTAACCGACTGAGCCACCCAGGTGCTCCTTCCTCCCCATTTTTGAGTGAGTAGCTGACACTGTTCTAGAGTCGTTCTCAAAGTGGGGCCTCTGGACCAGCATCACCAGTATCACCTGGGAACTTGTTAGAGTTTCCAACAGGGGTTCCATCCAGGACCCACTGGATCAGAAAACTCTGGGTGGGGCCCAGCATTCCGAAGTGTTTTAACAAGCACTCCCAAGGGATCACGATGCCTTTCAAGTTTGAGAACTGCTGTATGCTAGTGGAAGGGAACCTTCAAAATATGTGGCCTCCTTTAATCTCGAGATGTATCTATTAAATCAAAGAAATGAGACCCCCTTCTTCCACAGGAGTCTGAAGGAGAGGACCCAGGGCTCTCTCTTGCCGGGGCCAGCGATGAGAGAGGAGGGGGTGAGGGTGATGGCCTTCCCCTACTCCCGGTCCGGATGTTGAAGTTCAATGTAATGCAAGCCCACTAGCCTTGCAAGTCACTGCAAATTGTCTTATGCCCCAAAGCCAAGGTGGTATGTGAGTTGCACTTTTTTCAGCCCTGGGGTATCTAGCAGGAGAAAACCAATAACTGCTAACATCGGTCCATTTTCATGTAATCACAGTATTTGTAATTCTAGAAGTCACATTAAGGATTCCTGGTACAACACACACACACACACACTCTCTCTCTCTCTCTCTCTCTCTCTCTCTCTCTCTCTTTCTCTCTCTTTCCCTGATTTTTTCCCAAGATGGAAACTGAGGTTCAAAGAGGTTCACCATTTTGCCTCCAATCACAACTATGTGATTGTGGAAGCCGACCTTAGACTAAACCTTACTCCTCTGCTTCCCTCACTGGTATTTTTTTCATCACCAAAAACTTCCTTTCCTAGTTTTAGGAGCTAGTACCCAAGGTCTACTCCTCCGTCCACCCATCCATCACTGTCAGATTCTGTGCAGCCATAAGTCCAAAGAAGCCAGAGAACATTAATTTTAAATGAGACACTCAGGCACTTAATAAAAAAAAAAAATTACAGGAGCACCTGGATAGCTCAGTCGGTTAAGTGTCCAACTCTTGATTTCTGCTCAGGTCATGATCTCAGTTTCGTGAGTTCGAGCCCGGCATAGGGCTCTGCACTGACAGCATGGAGCCTGCGTGGGATTCTCGGTCTCCCTCTCTCTCTCTCTGCCCCTCCCCCACTCACACTGTCTCTGTCTCTCTCAAAATAAATACATGTAAAAAATACACATATATGTGTGTAATATGATATGCACGCACACTATATCCATACATGCATACAGACATAGGGTGGGCCCTAATGAATACTCTCTTAGGGCGGAGCTGGAATATGGGTATCTATTGCTACAACAATAGACCTTCCTAAAGGGACATTCCAGAGTTGCCCGTGGAGCCTGCATGTGCATGTATACACACATATATTTTATGCATATATAAAGCCGATAGACTGTTTGCCTCCTTTTTCGGCTGACTTTGGCTGCTCTCTGAGAGCCAGAGCCCCAAGCAGGAGGCCACACAATAAAAATGGAGCCTGTGTCCTTTCTGTCTGTCATTAGTCGGGATTGCCCACGGGGCAAAGTAAGCCAGACCCTGGCAGGTGCAGCCATGGGGCCTGGGGGGTCTCACCTGCATCCTCTGGGTGGTGAAACACTTCCACTTATGTATTTTACTAAAGGCCAATCAGCGTGTGTGTGTGTGTGTGTGTGTGTGTGTGTGTGTGTGTGTACAGAGTCCCCAGATTGCAGCCCATTCCTCAAGCCTTCCGGGGACGGCTGGGGCTGCTAGGGACATAGCTAAGTCCCCGGGATAAATCATCACTCCTGGTTATTTTTGCTTCTCCTGGGAGAGAGTTTACCCCTGACCCGGATGCGTACCCACCCTCCAAACTCTGGCCACTGTATAGACTGCCCTACCGAGTTCTCTACATTCATCGTGAGAGCCGCCCCTGGCCTGGATCTGAACACCCTTGACTCCCCTAGGGCCGGCCTCAGCTGAAGAGAGCCACCTAGCCCAAAGCCCCACCCCCTTCCTGGGGCACCACATCCTGGGACTGTTGAAGGTGAACCCCCAGCCCTCTAAGGAAAGCTCTGAAGGGCACTCCCACCTTCAGAGCTCCTGGCAAGATTGGCTGAGGTTCCCACTGAGGCCCCCGAGGCTTGGCCTCTCCCCTCTGGCTGCTCCTGCCTCGCCTCATCCCTTCCCTCCCACGGCTGTCAATCCAAGAGCACTCCCTAAGAAACCCCCTGCACACTCGTCTCTAGCTCCCAGCCAGCTTCTCCTGGAACCCAGCCTGTGATGGGCACTTTACTTAACGAGATGTGGAACCGTTCCAGCCACCTGGTCATTAGAAACAAGGAGCGTCCAGGGCGCCTGCGTAGCTCAGTGGGTTAAGCATCCAACTTCGGCTCAGGTCACCATCTCCCGGTTCCTTGAGTTCTAGCAGCACGTGGGGCTCTGTGCTGACAGTTCGGAGCCTGGAACCTACTTTGGATTCTCTGTACTTCCCTCTCTCTCTGCCCCTGCCCTGCTTGCTCTCTCTCTCTCTCACACACACACACACACAAATAAATAAACATTAAAAAAAGAAAAGAAGAAACAAGGACCATCTGAGGAACAGATCATTACCATCCCTATTCTTTTTACACAGATCACACAGCTCTACTTTTTCTCTTCCGTTTGGGTAGTTCTGTAATAGCCACAATCAGTGATGATATGGGAAACAGCCCCTAATTCCAACCAATGCCTGCTTAATCACTGCACCTCCTAGATACACATGTCAAAAGAAAGTCTGTTCCTTTCCCCTCTCAAATGATGGCATCAGTCAGGATACACCCGGTTATACTTCAGTAGTATGTAGTCCCGACCTCTCCGTCAGCTTAACGCAAGAAAAACGTATTCCTTGCTCATGCCACATGGTCAAAGCTGGCAGGGGTCCTGCCCATTGGAATCACTCAGGGGTCCAGGTTGAGGGTGACTCTGACTTGACAATGTGACGAGGAAGGAAACCCTGGAGAGCCTCACATAGGCAGCTCCGTGCTCCAGCCAAGAAGTCACATCCTATCCTACCGATTGGAAGGAGTCATGTGGCCTCACCCAAGGACAGGGGAGCCCACGAGGTCATGTTTCCAGTCCCCAGAGGAGAGGAGAGTCTGGTATCAGGATCAGCGTTGATTCAAACAACACCCAACACCACTGGGACCTACAGGCCCCCCCGGAAGAATTCCAGGACTTGGCTCGGTAGACAAAGGGCTCACCCCAGGACTGCCCCCTCCCCCTCTCCTCCTGTGACGCGCACACCACCTGCCCACTCTGGCAGCTAGACTGCCCCCCTGGGGAGTTCGCAAGTGAAAGAGGTCATCCATCAGCCTCATGGCTGTTCCAATGTTTGGACAAAGTGGGTCCCCAGAGAATTCAGTCTGGAAGATTTGGACAAAAATGCACTCTGGATCCCCGTGATGTAGGAGTCATCTAGGGGGCAGGATGGGAGAAAAGTTAGGATTAAAATGGGGAAGAAGGAAGGGAGAGGTCGAAGCAGGCACCCCCTCTCTCCTGGCTTCGCCCCTCCCCCACTACACAGAAATGACTAATTCAGTGACATGGGGGGTGGGGAGGGAAGCAAGAAGGGAGCTGGTCTGCACTGGGCTGATTCTCTCCTGTCACTGGGGAGAAACCGCCCATTTCCCGGCTAGAAGAGTTTAGAGCTATGAGGATGCAGAGAGTTAGGCCAAGTACAGACATTCGGTGGTTTGTGGCCAAGCCTTCCCCAGGGAACCCTGGGAAGAGACATCCTCTAGAGAAGGTGCCTTGGCCTTTCCTGGCTCTGCTGCGCCTCTTCTGGTGCATCTCGCGGTACAGCACTTGGTGCTCCTGGGTGGGAAGACGGCTGGGGAGCCGGGGGAGCACGCGGTGTCGCAGAACACAGGCCCCTCGCCGCGCTCGTGGTAGGCAGGCACTGACCGGGCATGGCCTTCCCTTCCTGGCTCTTCTCTGCTCAGGCTGTGGCCTTAGGGCAAACCGCTCCGTGCTGTCAGCTCATACTTGGCTCACCCCAAGGGCCCCCAGATCTTCCTTGCAGGGTCTTGGTCTCTGGGACTTACTCTCTCGCTCTCTGTCTTCCTGAGTCCTCCCCCACGGACAAGAATCCCACTGGTCTCCAGCTCTCAGAAATTTTCAAGAGCCCACCCCCACCCCCATCAGCTCTAACTCCTTCTACTAACCGGCATCTGTCCAGCTGCTGCACCTGGCAAGTGCCTCACTGCTGGGCTCCTGCGGATTTCTCCAAAGCCAAGGGCTCCCCTAACAGCAGCCGCCTTACCCCCCACAACGTCCTGGTCCTTCATCTGCCGCCTCCTGACAGGCACCCTCTCTCACCCCTCTCTCCCGCTATCAGCCCAGCCTCGGTGTCCCCCACGCCGGCACTGACATTCAGTGATTTCTGCCGCACCCAGGACAGGACAGGGTCTGGGTGTTCGAGGAGGGTGGGGATTCCCTGTGGTCCCTGAGGAACCAGTCACATGCCTGCTGCTCACTCAGGACAATTCAAGGTCTCTCCTTTCTGCTCCCTTAGCATATTCCTGGTGTTCTCCCTGCCTTGATATACCCAGAACTGTCTCCTAAAGTCCTTGGCTGAGCTTCTGTGCCGCTGAGCACATGTTATTTCTTGCGCTTGCATAAGGCCAGCGACGAAAATCAAAATTTTTGAATTCACATCTTGATAACACCCTAAGACCCCATTTTGCCTTTGTGCACAAATGGTCTCCCACTAAGCTTTTTTGGCCCTTGAGGGAAAACCTCCCTACCTTCGGGGTGCCCACTGGGACCCACTTTGCTCTGTGACCGGAGGCCTGGACAGTTCCATCAGACTTCCTGAGGTCTGCTGGCCATCGGATGGAAGGGCAACAAGATTGCCAGCCGCCTGGCTCTCCATCCCTTTCAAGCATGACCCCCGGTTGCAGGTTTGAACCCCATTCAGAACCCCCATCCTGTGGCTGTGATGCAGCTTCTCTGAGTTCCTGCTGTGCCCTGGTGACAACTCGGCGTTCTGTTCCCGAAGCTATGATCGTGAGTTCCAACCTACCTCCTGGGCTCCTTTTCTCGTACCTTAGCCATTCTGGACTTGAGTCCTCACGCACACTGTATCGTGATCCAGAACGGTGGCTTTATCATTAGGGCACCTTGGAATCTTATTTCAGAATATTTTGTGATCACAGGAGAGCTCTGGTTCCGGTTAAATTCTATGGTTCTCCTAGTAAGAAAGATGCTGATTTCCTTACCACAGGCTTTAACATTACACCCTACGCATACATCACCTCCCGTGTTCTTAGAAAACTCCACAGCGGCTCGAGAAGAGTGATAATGATTATTATTAATGTTAGCACCATCGTAAATACTATTATTTTTAATGGTTATTTTGGAGTGGTAAGGAGAAGTAGAAGGAAATAAGAGTTACCCCTAAGGGACCGTTCCATCAACTCTTCTCTGCCCTCAAATAGTTCTTTCCTTCAGCCCAAGAAGGCTTGACTCACCAACTTCCAGAAGGTACCTCACCCAGCCTGAGAGGCACAGCCTAGGTGTCACCAACTCCCAGGTGTCACCATGTACCCAAGAGGGTGCTTGTGTTGGTTAACATGTCTCAGAAAACACACTTCACTAGGGACACCTGGGAGGCTCAGGTTACGCATCCAACTCGATTATTTCAGCTCAGGTGATGATCTCACGGTTCATGACCTGACATTGCAGAGCCTGCTTGGGATTCTCTCTCTCTCTCTCTCTCTCTCTCCCTCTCTCCGCCCTTGCCCCACTCATGCCCTCTCTCTCAAAATAAATACATAGACTTAAAAAAAAAACTTTAAAAAAAGAAAAGACACTTTGCCACAGAGCATCATCTTTGCATCTTTGCTTGATGCATATATGTATGAATATGATGTATATTCATTGTAGAAGTATCAGGAATGTTGATAAATAAAAAAGAAAGAAAAGAGAGAGTTCATCTTTCCACTGCCCCAAAAAGAAGCCCTGCAAGCACTTTGGCACATATACTTCCCGTCTATTTTTGTACATGTGTGTCCATGACTAATTATTTAATATTAAAAAATGGGATTGTGCCGTACTTAACGGTTTTTAAAACTTTTCTTTTATTCATAGAAAAATGAGAGGCTACCCTTTGCAAGAGAAATGAATCAGTATCAGCAACAAGGCCACCACTCAGAAGCGATGGTGGTTGATATCTATTGACAAATGGCCAAATGCATCTGCTATACATATTTTAACCCCAAGATGCCTGCTTCTCAGCACTTTGCTTTCTCAGTTCAGGGGCACTTGGGTGGTCCCCTGCCTAGGCAGAAGGTGACAGAGGGCTTCTCAGGGCAGATGGATGACAAAGGTTGTATTCCTAACAGGTAGGTCAGAAATCGGTCACACAGGATGATACTGAAACGTATCCAAAGGCCAAAGGCCTGAGACGGGGTGTGGGCCTTGTGCTGGGGAGACCTGCTTTCCTTCTCATCCCGAGTTTATCACCTGCAGACACATATCAAAGCCAGACCAACCCCCCCACCCTACCCGGAGAAACGTGTCCACTTTGTGTCTGAAGCTCTGGATGAGGCTGATAAAGAACACAACTTTAGAAGATGAACAGTGTGACTCATCTCCTCGGGTCATGCCCACCGAGCTGCCACGTATCGTCTGGGTTTATTTGATGTCTTTGGTGAGAAAACGAATTCCGAGACTCAATGAGCAGGAAGGATATCGCTCCTGGAGAATGCTGCTGCCCGAAGCTGTCACAGCTGCACTTGACCAAGTAAAGCCACACACAGATGCACCTCCCTCCGGGGCAGGGGCTGAAGACCCAACACCCCAGAGATCGGGGAGGGGAGGGTGGAATCCAAGAGCAGGAACCATCAATGGGTCCAAATGTATTCAGCGCCACTCACAGTGATTGTGTTAAGGTCTGGGATGAATCTTATCTAGGATGGGGCTCCCTAGAATCAAAGCCTGGGATGGGAAGACCCACATGGGATTTACTGAGGGGTGCCCTCCCGAGGAGGGGAGTGAGGGAAGTAGGATGGGGCAGGAGGAGGCAAATGAGGATGTGGTCTGAGCTCGAGTCTGCGTCGGCCTGATCCCACGGGAGCCCGGGAACCATAATCGTTCCACAGGGTTGCCCCACCTTGAGGCACCGGGCTGGTCTTTTGTGGTCCCATTTCAGACAGTCACTCGGCCAAGGTCTGGGTACTACCTCGCTGGCAGCTGCCACTTAGCTGGGGCCAGTTCTCCACAGAAGGAGAGCAGCTGAGAGATGTTCGCAGCCCACCCTCGCAGCGGCTGGCAGAGAGGTCCGCAGGCCGGTACAGGGAATCTGGCTGGAGCACCTACGGGATTCACTGCACACCTCACCTGTCCAAGTCCCATCCCAGCAATGGCGGGATGAGGGGGTGAAGCTCAGACCTGCTTGTCCAACCTCAAACTCCCTATGCTTCTTGTGCGCTGACCTCTGGGCCTTTGCCTGTCCCAGCGGAGGGCTGGCTGGCTGGCCTCGCCTCTGGGTGTCCTCCCCCTGTGCTAAGTGAGGGGCTGCCGGCTCCGTGATGCTGGTGAAGTGCCTGCCTTCACCTCTGCGTTCAAGTCCTGCCCCAACACTTGCATCATAAGGGAAGTCCCACAGACTGAGTACTAGTATTAGCATTAGCATTGGTATTAGATATTCAGTTTGGGAGCCCCACCCCCACTCCGCTGGGAGAGGAGAGACAGCGCACCCTAGAGGGTGTTCTGGGTGATTCTGTCTCCCTACCCAGGGCTCTGGGCAACAGGCTTCTGTTCCACAACAGGGATTCACAAACTTTGTCTGTAAGGGGACAAGCAGTATCTTCAGCCGCGTGGACCATGTGGATCTTGCTACTCAGCTCGGCCGATGTGGCTCAAAAGCAGTCATAAATCATGTAAATGGGTAAGTGTGGCTACGTTCTAATAAAACTTTATGAACACAGAAATGTTAATTTCATAAATTTCACGTCGAGTTATTTTCCATTTTATTTTTTTTCAACTGTTAAAAATGCAAAAATTATTCTCAGCTCCCAGGTTGTAAGTAATCTCTACACACCGCGTGTGGCTGGAACATACAATCCCGAGGTTAAAAGTCACATTCTCCACTGGCTGAGCCAGCCAGGCCCCCCAGCTCTACAGTATCATCTTTAAAAATTTTTTTTGTTTAATGTTTATTTTTGAGAGAGAGAGAGAGAGAGTGAGCAGGGGAGGGGCAGAGAGAGACACACACAGAATCTGAAGCAGGCTCCAGGCTCTGAGCTATCAGCGCGGAGCCTGATGCAGGGCTTGAATTCACAAACTCCAAGTTCATGACCTGAGCTGAAGTCGGATGCTTAACCAACTGAGCCAGGCAGGTGCCTCTCCTACAATATAATCTTAAAGTTTGGTGAAGCTTTATAGCATGTTTAGAAGCTTTATGTCCTTTTCTGTCTACCTGGTAGATTACAACAAGGAACTCAGTGCATTGAGCCACACCAAGGGCAGGCACCAGATCTCTTTCAGGTGTGTGTGACCCTGAACCTCACACTAGAGCCTGCTTGCTCAGGGAGCAGCACACTCCAACAGAGGCAGGAGCTGGTGGCCAGACACACGGACATGACGGCATAATGATGCAGCAAACTAGTTCCCAAACCCGTCCACAGAAGTCTCTCTGGCCACAGTGGAGAATGCCCCTCCTCTCTGGGGCAGCTGATGTTGTTACCTAATTACCCCCTTTCGCAAGGGTGGAGTTTCTTTCATAGTATCTTTTGTTTTTAACATTTATGCAAAATGTGTTTGCTACACCCCAGACTGTTTCATAAAATGCAATTATTTAATTTTATCATCAAAGAGTAAAACTTATTTTCCTCCCGGCTCACCACCAAGCACTGTAGGGTACCCAAGCCCAGCCCCTGGCGTGGGAGCCCTGGAGCGCGGCCCACAAGGGTTAGAGAGTCAGACAGACGTAAGGTAAGGTAAGGTAAGGTAGGCTGGGCATCCCACTTCAGGGGGAAGAGAATTTGAGATGTGTTCTCTTCCTCTCTCTCTTATTTTTTAAATGTCATTAATTTACTTATGTAAGTCACAGGGGTTTGCATTGTTCTGTTTTGCTTGGGGTATCATTTACATGCAAGAGAACACAAGTGGACATTCCCTTCTGACAAATGCATCCAACATAACCCAGACCCTATGAACATTCAGGATAGTTCCATCACTTCACAAAATGTCCTCACATCTCTAATCCTAACCATAATCCCAGTGCCATTCCACCATGTGTACATGCGCACACACACAGTAACCACTGTTTCCCATCTCTTTTGCCATTGGTTGGTTTCCCCATTTCTAGAACTTCATATAAACGTGATCATACCGTGAACTCTTTGTCTGTCTACTTTCGCTCAGCGTGTCTGTGAGATTCAACTATGTTGCAACATGTTTCACTAGTGTGTTTCTCTTTATCCGCCGAGCAGTATTCCACTATATGGAATGGCTGGACCACGGTACATCCATTCCCCAAGTTGATGGACCCAGGAGCTGTTTCCGGTTCTGAGTCACTTTATGACAGCTGCCGTGAAAATGAACATATGTGGACATATGTTTTCCTTTTTCTTGGGTAAATACCTGAGAGTGGAATTGGAAGTCATAGGGTAGACATATGTTTATGTTTATCTTTATAAGAATTCCATTTTTTCCAAAGTTTTTGTATCATTTTTAAGTTTATTTATTTATTATTTATTTTGAGAGAAAGAGAGAGAGAACGTGCTCGAGAGTGGGGCAAGGGCAGAAAGAGAGAGAGAGAGGGGGAGAGAGAGAGAGAGAGAGAGGGAGGGAGAGATCCCAAGCAGGCTCTGCACTGTCAGCACAGAACCCAATGCGGGGCTTGAATCCATGAACTGTGAGATCATGACCTGAGCCAAAGTTGGACGCTTAACTGACCGAGCCTCCAAGTGCCCCAGGTTTTATATGGTTTTACACCCTCATCAGCAATATAGGAGTTTTGGCTATTCCAAGATTCACAACACTTGGCGTTGCCAGTCTTATTTTTAGCTGTTCTAATGGATGTATAGCACTTTCTCATCATGGTTTTAATTTGCATTTCTTGGGTGACTAATTAGATTGAGCAGTTTTTCACGTGATGAATGGCCACTCAGAGATCTTCCTTTGTGAAGATTCTTTTTCCACTCTTTAGAAACAGCTTTGCCTCCTCCTCGCTTTTGAATCCAATCTGAGGGTCTGACATTTTCTCAAGGCAAAGGACCAGGCACAGCTCAGGTTGGCTCTGTGGCCGTTAAGCTTGGAGTATCTCTGTAGTGTTAGCTGTCCGAATTCACCTGCCAGGAGCTTCACAGCCGTCCAGGGGGAGTTTGATCTGAGCTACAAAATGTGGGGAACTTGGGTCTCCCCAACGAACAACATTAAAAGTAAGTGTGGGGCTCGGGAAGCTGGATTGGTAAGAAACATCTGGAAACTGAAGTGTTAAAAAAAATGTAGGGGGCATCTGGGTGGCTCAGTCGGTTAAGCATCCGTTGGCCCAGGTCATCTTGCGGCTTGTGGATTCGAGCCCCGCGTCGGGCTCTGTGCTGACAGCTCAGAGCCTGGAGCCTGCTTTGGATTCTGTGTCTCCCCCTATCTCTGCTCCTTCCCTGCTCGTGCTCTGTGTCTCTCTGTCTCTCAATAATAAATAAACATTAAAATTTTTTTTAATTTAGAAGTTCAGTCCCAAAGAAATGAGTCTCAAAATCTTCCCTTCTGACCCTCTAGGTAAATGACTAAGTGATGTGGTGAGAGGAAAGTTCCAGAAGGACCTGTAGAAGGTATTGCGCCCTATAAACTTCTCATGAAAATGTGCCTCTCCAGCTCAACCTTGAAACAAGGGAAGCCTCCTCCTGGTCACTGACACCATTCTGTCTCCCCAGAGTCTGTGACCAGGGAGGTAGCTCTCCTCTCCATCACCGGAAGCACCGCGGTGTGTCTGCCGTCCCAGGGAGAGTCCTGTGACACTGAGGCACTGACCCAGCATCAAAGGACTCCATGGGACTGCAGCAGACGTGGCGTAGGGCCTGGCACAGGATGGACGTGCTCCCTCCGCAGCGAGGAGTGGTGTCCAGTACCGGATGAAAGATGGATACAACCTGGGGTGGGGGTCGGGGCGGAGGACCCAGAGGAGATGCACATTCCTGGCAGGTCGGGGGGTCCAGAGTCTGGTGTCTGGGGCAGAAACAGGCAGAGGCCCAGGCAGGAAGGTGGCAGACATATGGTAGAAGGTGAGATACCTGGAGGCAGTGGGGGAGGGGCAGCAGGCAAATAAGAGGGTGAGTGGCCTGACCAGCTGTAAATGCATCCCCTCCCCCGTCAAGGAGGACTTGCTTGGNCCCCCACCCCACCCCACACTGCTAACCCTCATCGCAGGGCACCTGCTAGGCCAGGCACCCAGCCTCCCATCTCGCCTCAGGAGAAGCCTCCGAGGGAGTTACTGGTGTT
This sequence comes from Crocuta crocuta, assembly GCF_008692635.1. NCBI lineage: Eukaryota > Metazoa > Chordata > Mammalia > Carnivora > Hyaenidae > Crocuta > Crocuta crocuta. Next base: position 3,176,495 of record NW_027532172.1, on the reverse strand, counting down.
ACCTGGATTTGCACATAGGAACCCAAGACACAGGCAGAGCCTGTACTCGGGGGCTCAAACTCATGAAACCACGAGATCATGACCTGAGCAGAAACCAAGAGTCAGACACTTAACTGACTGAGCCACCCGGAGGGCCCTGAGTGGGGTTTATTACTGCTGATGTTAGAAAATAATTCAGAGCAGTCGTCCCTGACCTTTCGAAAGGATCCTCTCTCCGGTTGCCTGGAGCCTGGCTCACTGTGGGGGCCCTGGGGACATGGAGGGAGGGGCAGCTCAAGGCTTTCTGCCCCCCACCTTGACAATCCCACTGAAACAGGGAGTCCTGGCATGGAGGGAAGTGCCTGCACGGTCTTCCAGACCAGAGTGGCTACAGGGTTCAAACGAGCCCCTGTTCATTATGACTCACATCTGCCTCACTGAGGGGCCCCCAGATCATACTGAATTAGCCGGATGACATGGCAAAGTCCCTGTAGACTCACCTCATCCTGCGAGTGCACTCAGAGGGAATCCCAAGACCCCGTGGTGTTCGACATTTTCGCTTGGGGAGTGATTCCTGCAGGGTGGAGTGAGAAGCTGGGTCAGGCGGTGGGTGGGGGCAGAGGTGGTGGGCACGTGGCCAGACCGGTCAGGTTCAAATACTGGCCCTAACACTTTCTAGGTCTCAGTTTCCTCATCTGTAAAATGGGACACATAACAGTCCCTCCTCGTAGGTATTGCTGTAAGGGGTTTGGGGGCACCTGGGTGGCTCAGTCGGTGAAGCGCCCTACTTCAGCTCAGGTCATGATCTCATGGTTGGTAAGTTCGAGCCCCGCGTGGGGCTCTGTGCTGACAGCTCAGAGTCTGGAGCCTGCTTTGGATTCTGCGTCTCCCTCTCTCTCTGCCCCTCCCCACTCATACTCTGTCTCTCTCTCTCAAAAATAAATAAACATTAAAAAAAATTTTTTTAAGATAACAAACCCCTTCCAGGAGTACGGATTCCAACCGGAGTCCTGGGTGCCATGTACTATCTTGGATTAACTCAAACTCTGTTCTCTTGCCTAGAAAACAGGCATACCATGCCTATCCTTGCAGGGCTGTGGGGAGGGAGAGCGGGAGTATCTGTGGGACACCAGGCACACATAGGAACACAGTAAACAGCACTGGTAGCACTATTACTCCATCTCTCAGAAAATAACTTACTGAGTACTACCATATGCTCCATAGACCCCAGGGAGCCCGGGTACAGCGTGGAGGTCTGGCAGGCCTGGACCTTGCCCTCCTGGGACACGCAGCCTGTCCTCCAAGGACCAAACATGAAACCCATGCTTATGGGTAACTGATGGAAACATATGTAAGTTACTCTCACTATTCTCAGAAGCATCGCCAAAGGCATCAGTGACACTGGTGGCCTGAGTGAACCAGAGCTAATGCTGTGAGTGTCCCACAGTGGTTGAGTACCTTCTTTGTCCCTCTCTTTCTTTTTTTCTTTTAGGTTTATTTGTTTATTTTGAGAGGGGAGGAGAGGAGCAGAGAGAGAGAGAGGAAGAGAGAGAATCCCAAGCAGGCACGGCGCTGACAGCACAGAGCCCACCAGGAGGCTTGAACTCCCAAACCATGAGATCGTGACCTGAGACAAAACCAAGAGTCAGATGCTCAACCAACTGAGCCACCCAGGCACCCCTGTCCATCCCTTTCTAAAGTGCATCGCTGGGTGTAGATGTGAAGGAAAGCTTCCTGCCATCATGATGAATGGATGAACAAAATATGGTATGAACATACAATGGACTATTACTCAGCCTTAAAAAGGAGAGAAATTCCTGCTACAACATGGATGAACCTTGAAGGCATTATGGTGAGTAAAATAAGCCAGTCCCTAAAATGGAAATGCAGGGTCGCCCGGGTGGCTCAGTCGGTTAAGCATCTGACTTTCAGCTCAGGTCATGATCTCCCAGTTCATGGGCTTGAGCCCCACGTCAGGCTCTGTCCTGGCAGCTCTGAGCCTGGAGCCTGCTTCAGATTCTGTGTTCCCCTCTCTCTCTGCCCTTTTCCTGCTCATGCTCTGTCTCTCTCTGTCTCTCAAAAAATAAATAAATGTTGAAAAAAAATTTTTAGAGACAAATGCTATGTGATTCCACTTATTTGAAATACTTGAATAGTCAAAATTGTAGAGTGGAGGGTGGGGAAGGGGGCAATGGGAGTTCCTGATGAACGGGCACGGGGTGTTTGTTTGGGGTGATGAAAAAGTTTTGGAAACAGAGAGTGCTGATGGGTTCAAAATATTATAAATATAATTAATGCCACCGGATTGTACACTTAAAAATGGTTAAAATGTCAAATTTTATGTTATATATATTTTACCACAATAAAAAATATTTTTAAAATAATAATAACAAAGGGCACCTGAGTAGCCTCAGTCAGTTGAACCTCCAACTCCTGATCTCCACTTAGGTCATGATCTCGCAGTTCGTGGGTTCGAGCCCTGTGTCAGGCTCTGTGCTGATAGTGTGGAGCCTGCTTGGGATTCTGTCTCTCCTTTTCTCTGCCCCTCCCCTGCCTGTGCTCTCTCTCTTTCTCAAAATAAAAAAAAATAAACACCAAAATGTTTAATAAAATAATAATAATAGCAATAATAATAATAAAGGAAAGAAAAGAAAGGCTTATCTTGCTCCAACCGAGAACTGAACATGGGTCGTGAAAGATGAGTTTGTCCCCCGCCTAGTAGAGTAGAATCCTGCTCCCGGTGGCAGCCTCCTCCACCCACCCCGACCCAGGTTGCTCCCCGGCAGGTAGGAATACAGCAGGGGCAAGGGTCCTGGGGTTCCTCTTGCCGTCTCCGGCACTGACATGGGGCTGTAGCTTTCAGGGAGGAGAGCTGAGCTGACCCTCCATTCCTGACCATGATGCAGACAATGGGCCCCTGGGATTCTAGATCCTGCTTGCCCCGGGGGGAAGCCAGCTCCCAAGTTCAGTGTAGGCACCACCGCGAGTGAGTGAGTGAGTGAGTGAGAGTGGTCACGACTTTCTCCTATTTCCATCAATTCCCTCTTCTGTCCTCTCGGGTCTGAATGGTGCAGGAAAAAGAATGTTATTCTCCTGATGGGGAGAATCATTCCTTTTGTTATTATTCCAAGACTCCCAAAGAGTCTCGGGGGCTGGAGGCAGCTGTGGGGCTTGGATGGAGTTCATTATCAGGTGCAAACTCGGGGCAGAACATAAAAGATTCAGCCTTGACATTTCACAGATGGAAACAAATTTCTGCACGGTCATGGCTGGGTTCAGAGAGAAAGCATATTCATTCAGGCACACGATGAAAACTCTCTCCAATCTTGACACCGACAGAGGGCCAGCGTACCCACCCACAGGGTACCAAGGCTGCTGTCACCTGACCCATGACCTTAGACTAGGCTCTCACACTCTGGGAGCCTTGGTTTCCTTGTCTATAAAATGTGGGTTATCAAACACCTGCATGTAGGGCCTTTGGCACCTAGCAGTCCCCACAGCACAGTAGATCTGTAGCCCTTTCTAGTTTATCAGCCACGTTTCATTTTGGGTGGAGGAAGGAGCCTTGATAGGACTTCTGATGTGTACTATTTTTTTTTTAAGTTTATTTATTTTGAGAGACTGAGAGCATGAGCAGGGGAGGGGCAGGGAGAGAAGGAGAGAGAGAATCCCAAGCAGGCTCTGCACTGTCAGCACAGAGCCCGACGCAGGGCTCAAACTTACAAACCATGAGATCATGTCCTGAGCCCAAACCAAGAGTCAGACACTTAACAAACTGAGCCACCCTGGCGCCCCCTGATGTGTTCTGTTATTAACAGCAATTGTTTATTGAGATGTTACTAGTGTCCCACTCTGTTCTGAGAACATAAAAATATGCATAATGAAGATTTTGGCAGTCTCCCACCTGTAGCACCTCCCTATGTGCGTTGCTCCAACTTCCAAACGCCATAATTTCTGACTCTACCTTAGGACGCTCTCAGGCCAGTGGAGCCTCCTGTGTCCACGCAGCGAATGAGCCGGAGGTGCTGAGGCATGAAGGCTCCCTGGAAGTAGCTTCACGCAAGGACTGCTGGGAATCAGGGTAGACAGACCCCAGCTCCCTCACCCCTCAGGCCGCGTCGCGCTGAGAAGGACTGAACACCAGGTGGCGGCACACTCGAGCTGGATGTGCCACTCGTGCTGTCTTCTCTCTCTCCTCCCAAATATGTGCATATATCTCGGTCTCTTGGGATCCGCTTTGGGGAGCCCAAACTCAGATAAGGCGTCCCCATCGATTCTTTACAAAGAACCAGGCAGGTAGACCCTTTGGTTTCCCCTTGACAGGTAAGGAGCTGAGGTTTAGACACACTTAGTAACTTGTCTTTGGTCCTGTGGTGGTGACGCTGGGGCTTGAATTCTAGCATCTGGCTCCAGTGCCCCCAGCTAAGCCCTCAATCACATGCGCATGCGTCCAAGGCGGTGGCTTGTCTGTGAAGTCTGGGGCTGCAGAGGGTAAATCTCCAGCCCCCATTCCCCCCCGCCCCTCCCCTTTAGCCCCGTACCCAACTGACACCAGCTGTGCAAGAGAAGGGGAGGACAGCTCCCAACTGGTAGAGCACCCACCACCAGGGGGCGCCCTGCCCAGGAGTCTAGCGCCCCCTAGAAACCAGATGCCAGCGGTGGTGATGAGATCTGACCCAGGTCCTTGGAAGAACCAAGGTGTCCCCCTTCTGCCTTTGCACAGAAGGCAGGACCTGAGTTAGGAGGCTTCTCAGAGCGCCTGGGGGGCTCAGTCGGTTGAGCGTCCGACTTTGGCTCAGGTCATGATCTCGCAGTTCCTGGGTTCGAGTTCTGCATCGGGCCCTGTGCTGACAGCTCAGTCTGGAGCCTGTTTCAGATTCTGTGTCTCCCTCTCTCTCTGACCTTCCCCTGCTCACGCTGTCTCTCTCTCTCAGAAATAAATAAAAAGCATTTTTAAAAATTAAAAAAAAAAAAAGAATTAGGCTTCTCAGAACTCCCAGGGCTTCGGAGCTGTTTGAGAAGTGCGCGCACTTGCGCAGGCATGTACACACACGCGCACGCACACACACTTCCCCAGCTGTTCGCCCTGGAGGGCAGAGTGTGCTTCTCTCTGAAGCTGCCAGGATGGGTCAGGGTTCCAGGCACCCTCTGTGTGGACACGCGGGCCAGCACCAAAGCCCATCTCCATCCAGCCCCCTGCACGGTGGGACACAGCCACCCCNGAGCCCGGCTTTATTTTTTACTTACTTAGCCGTACAAACCAAATCAAATCCCTCAAACCAACAGAGCCTGGTATTGTTTTAAACGTCTTTTAACATTTAAAAACGTACCACTGGCGGCCTTAGGTCAGGCACCCCACGCAGACCTTGAGATGAGCTCAGCGTGTGATTTACGAAGGCCGTGGCCTCAGGGAAGCCGCTGCCGGGGGAGGGGGGGGGACATTTCAGGCAGAATCCCCGGGAGTGGCTTCAGCTGGTCCCACCAAAGGCAGCACTAGTGGCACCTCGGAAACACCCCCTCACCATCCCCCCACTGCACGCCCTCAGTGCCCCTGCACTAGACGTGTGCCTTCTCACACCTCACAAGTCACTGGTTCAGGGTCACCCCAGAGGGGTGTGAATTCTCAGGAATACCTCCTCTAATAGCCCAAGCCTGGATGTCCAAAGAAGAGGCATAGAGACTGGCTGTTGGAGGTGGTGGTAGGGACACACACACACACACACACATAAAAGGGGACCGGAGGGATCCGGGCAGAGCATCAACACTGTCCTGTGAACCTGTCTTATTCCATAAAGGATTCAAGATGGCTTAACAAAATTGTGTACAATACAAAGAAATGAAAATGATTAATCATTGGAATTGAGGCAAACGAGAAAAAAGGATAAACAGTAAATACATCCAGAAGGAAACTTAGTATATTAAGTATATTTCTAGATAAAGATTGCAATACAGGGCACCTGGGTGGCTCAGTGGGTTAAACATTTGACTTTGGCTCAGGTCATGATCTCATGGTTTTTGAGTTTGAGCCCCGCATCAGGCTCTGTGCTGTCAGCACAGAGTCTACTTATGATCCTGTCTCCCTCTCTCTCTGCCTCTCCCCCACTCACACATGCTCTTTGTCTCTCTCAAAAATAAATAAACATTAAAAAATATATATAAAAAATATATATAAAGTATTTACTAACTGGGGAACTTACATTCTCTTTTTCATATTAAGTCTTTGAAATACAGTGTATATTCTATACTTAAAGCACATTTCAATTTGAATGCTAAATTTTCTTTGGAAATATTGATCTGTATTTAGTCACAGTTCATAAAATTGAGTTTAAAAAATAGATTCACATACTGAGGTTGTTCTAAACAAAGCTGAAAGTTTTCCAATAACTGAATAAAATATCAATTTTTAGGGACACTTGGCTGTGATCTCGAGGTTGTGAGTTCGAGCCCCACGTCAGGTGTAGAGATTGCTTAAAAATAAAATCTTTAAAAAACCCATTTTTAAATTAATTAAAATTGAAAAATAAAATTAAAATTCCATTCCTTAGTCACACTAGCTCAGTAGCACTTGTGGCTAGTGGCTGCCATATTGGACACTGTTGGTATGAATGGCTAATGATAATATGTTGCAGCTTTTCTGGAGCAGTCCTGACTGCAAATATTTTTTCTCCCACTGTCCCTTAAGAATGTCTCACTGGCCTCATCAGGCTGGATCGAGGTTGTTAGTTACCAAATTTGAGTGACCCGGGTGATGTTCGGACACCTGGCATGGACTGCCCTTCACCAAAACCTTCAGTAGTAACTCTCTCCTTAGGCAGCTTGCTCTGCTGTCCTGATTTCCCTGGTTCCAAAGAAGACAGCATGTGTGTAATGCCTTCTCATATTCTGTGTGGGACCCACCCCAGAACAATGAGGCCTACAGAGCTGTTCCAGAAGGCAATGTGGCATTACATATCAGTTATGATCGAGGAGATTCCCTTCTATGAATTTAACCCAAGAAACTAGAAAGGTGTGCTGAGATTCATGAGAAAGCATTGTTCAAATGGAGATGAATTTAATGAAATCCAAACTGAATATAATGTAAATGCTCAACAGTTAAGTAAACAGGTTAACTAAATGATGGTGCATCCATCCCAGCAAATGTTATACAGCCATTAAAATTATGAAATGATGTTAGGAGGAAAAACAGGAATGTCAATATTATATGTCAAAATAGTCAATGAGAAAGAGAAGCCATAGTTTCAGTATGACAGATTTTTTTTAAAGTTTTTTTTTTAATTTTTTTAAATATTTTTATTTATTTCTAGGAGAGAGAGAGAGAGAGACAGCGTGAGCAGGGGAGAGTCAGAGAGAGAGGGAGTCACAGACTGAAACAGGCTCCAGGCTCTGAGCTGGCAGTCAGCACAGAGCCCGACGCGGGGCTCGAACCCACGAACCCTGAGACCATGACCTAAGCGAAAGTCGGACGCTTACCCAACTAAGCCACCCAGGCATCCCTTTTAAAAAGTTTTTTAACTTTTTTTTTTTTTTGAGAGACAGTGCGAGACAAAGCATGAGCAGGGGAGGGGCAGGGTGAGGGGGACACAGAATCTGATGCAGGCTCCAAGCTCCGAGCTGTCAGGACAGAGCCCGACGCTGGGCTCAAACCCACCGACTGCGAGATCATGATGTGAGGTGAAGTCAGATGCCCAACCGACTGAGCCACCCAGGCGCCCCCAGTATGACAGATTTTTATCTAAATCAGGCCAGCACCACCCCCCACCAACCGCCCTTCCCTCGGACAATTACAAAACAGGATCCTAACAGGTCAGCCTACAGTGAAAAACACCAGAGCAAGTGTCATTCTGGGGGCAAAGACAAGGTCTACAATAAATCAGACCATATCGGAGCCGTCGGCATCAATAGTCTGAAAAGTCCCTGACCCGCTTTGTCCCGTCAGTCACCCAGCTCTGTAGGCTGAGGGAAAGAAAGTTGTGGCCCTGGGCAGAGACAGACACAGGAAGAAGAAGATGATGATGAAGAGAGGCTGTAAATCCATGGTCTTGGCACTTTTGTTAAGTGTGTTGGTACAAGTACGATTCCATACAGAAATCTTTGTCAAATTGGGGGGATGTTCTGTCCCCATTTTAAGCCACTTAAAAGCACATGAGATCATTTGATGTATGGGAGATTTGTAATTGGTCATACTTCAATGTTTAAGCATTGGGGGAAATCAAATTTGTTAATTCCTTACATTTTCATTTCAGTGGTAATGAACATTTGGAATTGTTCATTGTTTGAAGATAACAAAGTCACAAAGTAGTGGGTATTCCTTCCCATAAGCAAAAGTGCTTCTTACGTTAAAGAATCCTGTCCGCATACAAGATGAACAAGTGTGCAATCACAATAGTGCACACGCACACACACACACACACACACACACACACACACCACACAAAGGAAACAGATGGGAAGGAAATAAACCAAGGTGGTAACAGTGGTTACCTATGTTCTGTGAGATGACAGGTGGATATTTATTTTCTTCTTCTTTACAGTGCTGTTCCCCAAACTCTCTAAAATGGAACCCTATCAATGTTATAACTGGAAAAAATGAAGTATGTTACTATAGAAGTCATGAATATCTTGTGGAGGTGGAGTTTGCTCAGGCACGTATAACGTGACTGTCAGTAAAATCCCAATCAGCTCCTGAGGCCCCATATCTGCTGCAGGCAAAAGACTCTTGCTCTTGCCCTTGTAGTATCTCAGATTCTCCTGGTATAAAATCATCTCCTTTTGGATAATTACTTCATCTTTGGGTGTCTTCATAACTTTAAAGTTTTTCCTTTCACCATTCCAAGATGGCGACTGTTTGCAAGGGGAGCTTCCTTATTTTCAGATCTTGTGGCTCAGTTATATGATGCCTGCAGGTCAGAAGCTCTGCCTGGCTGCCTTGGTCTTTCCTGGTTCTCCCTGAAGCTCCTAATTCCCCGAGGCCTGATCTCCATTTGATCCCCAGTTTGAGAAGTCCATCCCGCAACTTTGGTCATTCTGCCATTTGCCCTAGTGACATCCTTGTGAACTCACCAGGTAGCACACCAGCTACTTTTTGGGTCTCCCTGTGGCACACAGGAACTTCTGAACCTCCCCCACATTTCATGCTCGACCATAAGTAAGGAACCAGGGATGCTATCTCACACCCAATATTCCAAATATCTCTCTTACCCATTTCTACTCCATGACTTGGGCGCCATGATGAATTGAATGTCAGGCTGACCCCAGGGCTCCTCTGAAAGATGTGAAGACTCCTTAGGCTACACCATGGGGGGGGGGAGGGGGGAGGTTGCGGCCACCAACCTGATGCTCTTAGAGCCCTTAAAACTACCTGGGTGTTTCTACCTTCCCTTCCCTACTGGGGTTTGATCCCGATGGGTAGAGTGGGGAGAACCAGCACATTCAGAACTTGACCCCTATTTCTTATTTCTTTCCCCAAGTCACAAAATAGCCGTTCTTCTTCCTGTGAGGTAGAAACTTCCTTTTTGTCCTATCTCCATTCTGCCCTCCTCTATGATTCACTAAACGATCGCTCAACTTTTCTGAGCTTTGATTTTTTGATGTGTGAAAACTCCAGCCCTGAGAGTTTTAAGAAAACCCTTTCTCTGAAAAGTCTGACTTTTAAGACCATTGTCTTGCTATGAGATTTTAAGACTGCTTAGGACTCAAAGCAGAGAAACGGCCTCTTTGATTCACTGTAGCCACCTTCCTCTCCCTTAGAGCCCTGCCTTTGCCTCCCAGCCCATGCTGATTGGCACAAGGCCATAAGGAGGGAAAGAAGAGATTATGGAGAATTGAATATATAGTAGGTGATATTCAAAACATTACCTACTGCATTATTTAAAAATAGAAATACAGCGGTGCCTGGGTGGCTCAGTCAGTTAAGTGTCTGACTTCGGCTCAGGTCATGATCTGATGGGCTGTGAATTCAAGCCCCGTGTTGGGCTCTATGCTAACAGCTCAGAACCTGGAGCCTGCTTCGGATTCTGTGTCTCCCTCTCTCTCTCTGCCCCTCCCTTGCTCATGCTCTCTCTCTCTCTAAAGTAAATAAACATTAAAAATTTTTTAAAAATAAAACCACAAACAAAAACCAACAATAAATATCACTCTGTCCCTATCAAATAAGGAAAAGTGTTAAAAATCTTCCTATCTGGGGCGCCTGGGTGGCTTAGTCGGTTAAGCATCCAACTTTCGCTTAGGTCATGATCTCGCGGTTCGTGGGTTCGAGCCCCGCGTCGGGCTCTGTGCTGACTGCCAGCTCAGAGCCTGGAGCCTGTTTCAGAGTCTGTGTCTCCCTCTCTCTCTGACCCTCCCCTGCTCACGCTGTCAATCTCTCTCCTAGAAATAAATAAAAATATTAAAAAAAAAAAAAAAGCTTCCTATCTAAGGCCAGTGAGAATGTGCTGCATCACATTTGCTGAGAGCATTTGTGAAAGTGATTTGGAATCTGATTTAGGAATACATACCCCCCCAAGTTGGATGGATGCCCTCTGCAGGAATGGATGCTCCTGGGAATAGGCCTGCCCCATGCACCTGCTGAGTGGACAGGTGTGTAGCCAGAGCCTTCAAAACGTTTGGGGTTGCAGACGCAACAACAGGAAACATAAACCTGTCCACCCCCCCCATGACAATGGCAGAAGGCACCTCGTGCCCGGCAGAGCCCTTGCCCTGTGAGGCTGTACTTGCGGGGACTTGGGGGACCTGGGAAGCCTTACCTCTCTCTGGAGGCAGGCGGAGTTGCCCCTTGCTTTCTGTAACCATTTCCACGTGTTCCCATAGCCATCATCACGACAGAGACGTGACGTCCACCACCGACGTCACCTGCATGTTTCCACTGGACCTGTCTGTCACATCCTGTGGCAGTATATCGTCATGGCTTCTTGACACGACCTTCCCGGAAAGACTCTCTCCGGGGCTTTTGGAAAGACTGTGCTTCTATAAACAGTCAGATCATCAAAATCCAGAGCTGTAGCCATGGGGACATATTGAAAACTAGATCTGCCCCTGCAGTCAAAACAGTTTAATCCACATTCCCGCCAATGCCTGAATTTTTGTCAGCCCCATAGAGGTTCCCAGAAATGCTTCATCATCACTGTAAGATAAACCAGCACCCGAGATGATAAATCCTGGGTCAGTGAGTATATTCCTTGGAATTTCTATGTCACGTTCATTTGATCTGTTCATTGAGCAAACACCTATTCTTTGAACACCAGCTGAATTCTCTGTCTTAACTTTGGTGAAACGGGGAACTCAGGCTGAGGCTGAGCCTGGCTTTATGGATGACCTGGATGGTCAGAAGGGAAGTGGGTGAGGAGGTGGGCCAACCTGACTCGCTCTTTTAAATCTTGAACAAATGCTTCTGCTTTCCTGGAGCCAGAAAAGTCTGAATTCGCCTTTGGAGGAAGTCTGCTTCTTTGGGGAAAAAAAAACTTTAATGGATATATGAGTCAGGACTTTTTTGACTATTGAGGGCATAAACCTATTTCATTTTTTAATATTTTTTATTTATTTCTGAAAGAGAGAGAGACAGCATGAACAGGGGAGGGTCAGAGAGAGAGGCAGACACGGAATCCGAAGACAGGCTCCAGGCTCTGAGCTAGCTGTCAGCACAGAGCCCGACGTGGGGCTCGAACCCATGAACCGTGAGATTATGACCTGAGTCGAAGTCAGACTCTCAACCGACTGAGCCACCCAGGTGCCCCGGCATAAACCTATTTCAAACGATCCTGGGCCCAAAGGGGGATTTGCTGGATTAAGTAATCCAAGCCCAGGAGGTGCGACCCACAGCCAGGCCATGGGGGGATACAGAGCTAAGACTCGTGACTCTCTCCCTCTCTCCCTCTGTTCCTTGTGCCTGCTGTTCTCAGGCCCTTGGCTTCCCCCACAAGGACAGAACCAACCTCACAGCCACCCTTCTCCTCATCCTGGCATCCTTCACCTGCCCATTCCAGAAGAGACCAGGGAATGCCTACCTTCCGTTCTTTGTGAGGCATAGAGAAGGATGAAGTAGTCCCAGCAGTGACAGTCGCTGAGGGCAGAGGTGAGGTAAGGGGCAAATGGAGAGCCTGTCTAGGTCCCACAGGCTCCACAGGATCCCCGGGAGCTGAGATGAGGATCAGGACTGCCATGGACTGTTGTGTAGGTTATGCACTGCACAACTCTAGGGATACCACATGCTGGTGGAGCTGAACCAATCCCTTTGGAAGAAATTCCAGTGTGTTGCCCATGCTGAGAAAACAGACTACAGGTGACACAAACCACAGACACTTGAACAGGGGATGCAGTGACCAGAGCCAATACCCAAAGATGGGTCATATGAGCTATCCCTCAACCCAAAGCAGTGGGAGCCTGTGGAGAAGGACCACTCTACAAAACCCTCCTCAACTGCTCTCATACTGAGAGGGAAGAGGCTTTCCTGTGGAGAAAGGACTTTATTAGGGAGTGTGCACTCTAAATTGGCTGAAGGACATATTGTATATAAAGCTTTTGGTAAAGTTTTTATTCAAGGATCAGAAAAGTACATAAATCATAGGGGCGCAATCTGGTGCATTTTCATGATAAAGGAAACACACCCACGTAATCAGCATCCAGTGTCTCCCTAATTCCTCTTGCACACATTACCCCCAAGTCAGTTGTACACATTTTTGTATGTAGGATACGAATGTATGATATGATATGATATGGTATGATATGATATGATATGATATGACACGAAAGCTTCAAACAGCAGAGACTGGCTCTGCCCAGATTTGAACTTTATACAGCAGAGGCTGTACTTGGTATTCTTCCGTGACTGGCTCCCGTGGCCCATCGTCACGTTTGTGGGATGTGCCCATCACGTGTGTGGGATCCCACCTGTTGTGAGACCTATCGTGGCTCCTGCGTCCCCATTGCCGTGTGGCGTCTTCTTGTGAAGCAAGTGTGCCTGTCTCAGTCAGCTCAGGTACTGTAACAAAATATCACAGACCGGAAGGCCCGGGGGTGGGGGGAGGCTAAACCACAGATATCCATTCTGGAGGCTGGAAGGCCGAGATCAAGGTGTCAGCCCAGCTGGTTTCTCCTGAAGCCTCTCCCAGTGGGTGGTAAGATGGCCGCCCTCTCGCCACATCCTCACGGCCTTTCCTCTGTGTGCAAACACATCTGCTATCTCTCTGTGTGCCCAAATCTCCTCTTACCAGGACACCGGGCAGACTGGCACAGGGTCCACACCACCAGTCCCTTTTCAACGAAACCATCTTTTTAAACCATCTTTTTAAAGCTCCTCTCTTTAAATACAACAGTCTGAGTTATAGGAGTTAGAACTCCCACACAGGAATTGGGTGCAGGGGACACGGATCAGCCCCCAACAGAGCCACTGGCACCACTAAAAGCATGTGGGCAGTTTTTGGTTTCCAGCGATTACAAACAGGACTACTATGAACATTCTCGTACATTCCCCCCAAACATAGGCACCCATTTCGCTTCACTATAAGTCTAGGAGTGGCATTTCTGGGCCAAACGGTCTACACATGTTCAGCTCTAGCAAACAGTGACAGCTCTGCTGCGCCATCACACTCGGCCCTCCCGTGGGCAAGGCGGGAGGCACACTGATGTCCCACATTCTTGCCAACACTTGGGATTGTCACCTTCTGCCTTAGCCATTCCGGTGGATGTAGAGTGGTATTTCCTTACGCTTCTCCGTTGAGCCTTGAACGGGCCAAACTGTGTTCCCTCCAAATACACACGTCCTTTAATGCTCCGTGCGACTGTGTTTGGAAATAGGACCGATAAGGAAGCCATTAAGGTTGGTTATCTGAGGTCATCAGGATGGAGCCTGAATGCAATTGGAGTAGTGTCCTTAGGATAGGAGACACCAGAAAGGGCCTCTCTCCCTCTCTGTCCCTCTCTGTCTCTCCCTCTCCCTCCACCGTGTAAAGATACAGCAAAGAGAGAGCACTATCTACAAGCCAGGAAAAGAGCTCTCACCAGACACCAAATCAGCCAGCACCCTGATCTTGCACTTGCCAGCCTCGAGAACTGTGAAAAATAAGTTCTATTATTTGAGTCACCCGGCCTGCTATGAGAGCGGGAGCTGAGACCTAGCCCCCTGCTTTTTTTATTTTTTTAATGTTTTATTTATTTCTGAGACAGAGAGACAGTGTGAACAAGGGAGGGTCAGATAGAGAGGGAGACACAGAATCTGAAACAGGCTCCAGGCTCTGAGCTGGCAGTCAGCACAGAGCCCGACGCGGGGCTCAAACCCACGAACTGCGAGATCATGACCTAAGCGAAAGTCGGACACTTAACTGACTGAGCCACCCAGGCACCCCAAGACCTAGCCCCCTTTGTATACTTACTGAACATTTGAATATTCACTTTTTCAAGTGCCAGTTCAAGCCATTTGTCTATTTCCTACTGAGCGGTCAATTTTACTTATTGATGTATGTGAGTTCTCTATGTACTTTGAATTTTCCATTGGGAATATGTATTACAAATATCCTCTCTTAGCCTGTGACTTCTTTTTTTCACACGGCAAAGTGTGTCTTGATGATCCGGAGTTCTCCATTTTAATACTGTCCAATTTATGCTTTCTGGGTTATATTTAAGCAATCCTTCCCTATTCCAGAGGCTGTTGGTTTTAAAGGCAATTTTAAGTAAAAAGAAATGAAGTCTTGAAGCAGAATGAATCATATAGAGAGAAAATTCTCAGTCACATATTTATGTACATCTGAGTTGTAATGTGGAATTTCTAACTCCACAACATCTATTTTAGACTTTAATTAGACTCTGAAAATGAAGTTCACTGGGGAGGCACTTTTTAAAAATTAATCATGGACCATCAGGGCTGGGAGAACGCGAAAAGTCTTGCCTTGCCTCAATTTGATTCCAGTCAACAAATACCGAGTGAGCACTACTCTGGGCCATGCTCACTGCTGGGAGTTAGGAAGTGTGCCCTTAGGAGAGAAGAGTGGCTGTGTCAGCAGGGCCTGGGTGTCGATGCCCAGGGACAGCTTCTGGGTCCCAGCTACCACATAGCCCCAGAGGAGAAAGGCATATCTGCCAGAGAAGGGATACGGGGGGCATTTTTTTCCAGGGACAGGGAATAAGATGATCTCTGGTGTGTGTTCATAAAGGGCTGGATTTGAATGGAGCAGTCTGCCTTCCGAGGCTTCCGTGTGCCTCGCCGACAGACTCTACAGCAAAACCACCAGACATCCCTTCCGAAGCCTGTGATGCCAGCTGGTGACCAGCTAGGAAATCTGGGATCCTGGATCCAAAAACCAAAGCTGGGGTGCTGGGTGGATTACGTCCCTGACTCATGGTCTAGGTCTGTTCTTTGGAAGAGGAAGTGGATTTTCAACTCACCAGGGGAAGACCTCTCCTTGCAGAAAAGTTGGTTTGGAAAGCCCAAACATAAGACGACGACTCTGGAAAGGAATCTTCCTTTGCTGAATCCCCCAGAGAGATAATTACCTGGCGCTTATTGTAAGCATGTTTGAATTATAAACGCTTGCCTCTTTAATAATGCACACCTGGCAAAAGAAATGAGTTCGAGACTGTCTGCACAATGAGATAAAGATGCTTCGTGGGTAAATGAAGAGAAAACAGGAAGAGAACAGACTTGATGAAGCACCAATTAGATCCAAGGCTATTCTAAATAGTTTATTCCTATTCTCTCATTTTTTAAAAAGTTTATTTATTTTTGAGAAGGAGAGCGTGCACAAGCAGGACAGGGGCAGAGAGAGGGAGAGACAGAATCCCAAGCAGTTTCCGTGCTGTTACCGCAGAGCCCGATGTGGGGCTTGAACCCACAAACTGTGAGATCATGACCTGAGCTGAAATTGAGAGTCGGAAGCTTAACCGACTGAGCCACCCAGGCGCCTGCCCCCACCCCCATATTATCTCATTTTATCAGAACACAGAGGTAGGTATAATGTTTACCATTTTACAGTTTCCATGAGCAAACAGAGATTCAGAGAAGTTAAGTGACTTCCCCAAAGTCACACAGCTTGAGGATGACAGAGCCCAAATTCACGAACTCATGCTTGGGTCTAAGTCCCACCTTTTCTGGCTAGAATTGCAAGAAGTAAAAGGGCATGGCGCCCGTGGGAACTTACTATTTCACTGTCACCTAAAAAAAGGATAAATACCCCCAGGGAGCGGAGGGTGGCAGCTTAGTGTCACCTTAGGGGACCTGAGTGATTCCATGAACAGCTCTCTTCTGGCCAAAAGCACCTTGCTTGTCCATGGGAACAAGCCCCATGGGAACGCCCTTGTCGCTCTGCTGTCCTGCCTCTGAAGTTTCCCATCTCGACCTTCCCTTTTCCATCATTCTCCAGGCTTCTAAACAGGACCTATTTTCGGTTGATAAAATAATAACATTTATTATCATAATTATTATTATTATCATTAAAGGCTCTGATTCTAGGCCCGTTGGTTGCATACTATTATTATCCCTAACTGGGCTGCATGACAATTGGCGATGATTCACTTAACAGGCGATTTGGGACAGTCCTGACACGCCTGTGGGCTTGGAAAACACAGCCCGGGGGCCTCTGCCCGTCTCCAGGTCACTTTTATCTCCCTGGGTTCGCCCCCAGCTGTCCACTCTCCCTGTCCTCCTCCCCGTCCGCTCAGCCCCGTGTAATTAAGTATCTCACTGGTGTGTGCAAGGCTCAGATCAAAGAACGCAGGGTGTCCCCACCCGCCAAGTGTCCCGGGGCTGCCCTGCGTCCCCGTCAGCGTTCTGACGTGACAGATTTCTGCACTGCCTTCCTTCTTGAGAACTGTTAGCTCAGCCCCTTTTTTGGAAAAGCTCACCCAGCAGGAAAGGCAGAGAGCTGGGGAGGTTTTCCGTCTGAGGTGCTGCATATCAAACAGGGTTCAGGAAGAAGTGAGCCTGGGGGAGGAGCGAAGATTCCAGCAGGTAGGAAAGGTGGCTGGATGCTGACCCGGCGGGAACGTGGTCACAGACTGAGGCTCGCTCCAAAGAAGCCAGCCTTGGAAGAAGGCTCAGAAGAAGATTCCGCCCTGCACGGGGAAGACGGGGTTGTGGCCGTATTGTCCAAAGATGGGTGCAACAATGTCTCCCGCCCTCCCCGCCCCGCACGTGCTTCTAGAATCTTGTCCTCCACCAGCATCAAGAGGTGGGGTCTGATTCCCCTTCCCTTGCCATGAGGTGAGCTTTTGTGACTGGTCTGGCGAACGGCCTTTCCTTGAAGTGATGCCATGTGAGACTTCCTGGGCTAGGCGGTAAGAGATGATCTGTGTTCTACCATATTCCACCCACATCTGCACCTGTGAAGCCTTCAGCCAGCTGGAAGTGTTTTGACTGCCCTGAGGCCACCGTGCTGTGAGGAAACCTAAACTAGACCACAGGGAGAGGCCTCTCGTGAAGGGACAAAGTGTCCGGCCAGCCACCTGCTGCTTCAGCCCTGGTGCTCCGAGCTCCAGCCCCTGTCCCACAGCAACCACGTCAGAGACTAGGAGTCCCATGGGGGGGATGTCCTCCGGGGCCTGCTAACGTGCTGCGATTCCTCCCCTCCCCTCCCCACTTCCTGGGAGCCTCCACACTGCCACCACCCCGTCTCAGACACCAAGCTGCAGGCCATGGGCGTGGTTCGGAGCAGAGGCCAGCCTCCCCCGGCCCCCTTGCGGCCCCTGCCCCTGAGACAGTTGTGTTTGGATTCAAGGCCTCAAATGCTCCCCCTTGAGCATCTTCAGTCTGTATCCCCTTCTCCCCCAGGGGTCAAAGAGCACCCCTCCCACAGTCCTGTGTCGCCTCCAGCCCATCCCCCAAACAAAACGCCTCCGTCCCCCGCTCCGCACAGATCAGAGCTCCCAGGGATCCTCGAGAAGCCGGTGGGAGCAGACTGAGTTTTGAGCATCTAGGCCCTGCAGAGCCCGCCGATGTGCTCTCTTAACCAGGCCCATCTCAACCAATGGCATCGGCTCCACGGTATCCATCAGACCTCGAGGAGCCAGAAACTGAGAAAAGCACTATTCAACTTGCATTTCGTGCAAACAAGGGTGAAGGAAAGGCGACACAGAGCCTGCTGGCTCCCAGTTCCGGGAAGCGTACCTGGTGGGTGTTCTGGGAGCACTGTTGCAAGTGTCATTCGAGACTCGCGCAGACACCCGGGCCGTGACGGGAACGTAGAACAACAGGGTTATTCCTGGGGTGCCAGGGAGGCTCAGTCGGTTAAGCATCCGACTCTTAATCTCAGCTCAAGTCATAATCTCACGGTTTGTGAGATGGAGCCCCACGTCAGGCTCTGTGCTGTCAGCATGGAGCCTGCTTGGGATTCTCTCTCTCTGCCCTTCCCCTGCTCATGCTCTCTCTCTCTCAAAATAAATGAATAAATATTCTTTAAAGGGTTATCTGCAACCCACTTGCTTTTAAAATGCATGTAAAGGAGGCCATGCGGACAGAGATGACTCCCAGCCGTGCACTGGTGGTGGCTCCTGGCTGTTTATCTGCGTCAAGGACAGTATGATGGGTCAGATACATTGGTAGGAAGGTGTGTCCTTTTTTCAGAGCGCTGGGGGTCCGAGAGGACTGCTGTGACTACATCGGACATTTTTATACCCGTGCAGAGCAGAATCTGAGCTAAAATCTGCATCTGTTTCCTGCTCGGAGTGTCTAGACAAGACACTAAAGATGACTACACTATTTCTTTGAGACCTTAAGAAAATTAAACACGTGGTAAAGACATGAAAAGCAAAGAGAGCTTTAAAGAGTCCGAGACAAGGAAGGACACGTTCAGTGTTAGAGGAACTCGATGTCTCATGAATTGCTATGGAAATGTTGAAGCCAAACCTGCCGTGATCAGATTGCTGACGAGATCTCATCAGAGAGTCTCCCTGGGTGAGAAGTGGCTTATGCCCACACAGCTTATGCCCAGTGGCTCAGATATCACCCTCCCCAGCCTCCCCCTGCCTGAGGCTTGTAAAGAAATAACCAGAACATCCTAAGAGCACAGAGAGCTGTCTGGCTCACTATTTCATTCCTCTCCCTTCCTTGGCCACCCTCTCCATCCCCCTATTTCACCCACCACCCAAAGACCAGTAATTGAGTCTCACTGTGGCACCCGGGGCTGCCCGCCTGGTCACTCCTCCCAAGAACCCCAGTTTGGTTCCGGTAACCACCTCCCTCAGTGGAAGTTACCTAATCCATCAGACTCGGCCGGTGTTGTTACCCTCGCCTATGATTGGTTTAGGTGGGACCGCACAATATAATTCCACCCAGCGAGAAATGAGTGAGGGGCTCTGGGAGGCTTTGGGGGTGGTGTTTCATTGCTGTTATCACCGGATGCTGCCAGGGTCGCCACTGTGATTGGGACGGAGGTGGCCATCCTGGGGTGACCCAGCGCTGAGAACAGAAAGAAGCCCGGTCTTCGGTAAAGTCACGGAGCTGGTGAATGATAACCCTCAATGAGACATTGAGCTTGGCTATTTTTGTTGCTTAATCCACTTCTAGTTAGTGTTTCTGTTGCTTGTATTTGGAAATAGACTCAGGGACATAACCATTTCACTTTCGTCCCTTTCCAGTCTTCCAGCTCGTGTCCAGCTGTCTTGGCAAAAGGGAGGTAGAGGTGCTCTGCGTCCGACTTTTTCCTTTTTGATTCCTTTTGTGAATCCCAAGATGGCTGTATCAACTGCTGACAAGTTTAGGTGACAGCTCAACCTTGCACCACTTTCACAGAAATAGAGAATTTAAGTTTTAAATGTTTATTTATTTATGGGGGGTGGAGAGAGAGGCAGAGAAAGAGAGAGAGGGAAAGAGAGAATCCCAAGCAGGGGATTCCTGCTGTCAGTGCAGAGCCCTACGTGGGGCTCAACCCTACGGACCATAAGATAATGACCTGAGCCGAAATCAAGAGTCAGACATTCAACCGACTGAGCCACCCACGTGCCCCAAGAATTTAAGCTTTAAAGTAAAATGGGACATCAAAGTCCAAAGCTTGGGCTCTCATTTCAGAGGTCACAGGTACCTTTGAAAATCTGGTAAGAACTACAAAGTAGTGCTTTCGGACAATGCATGTGCACATACAGTATGCCATAAGCTAAAGCTTTCAAAGAGGCTCAGAAATCACTGCCGAGAATCTCTACAGCTACAGAAATGGTCACGGTGCTGTGTTCTCAATCTATTCTAGATGCTTTCGTTCAAGAAACAGGATGGTGAGGATTTTCTTCTCCAGAAGGCTTTAAAACAGAGCAGGGGGGTCCGTGGGGGTGGGGGGGAATACGGCTCTCTCAACAGAAGTCTTGAGGAGACTAGAGTGTATGTCCAAGGGTCTGTGAAGTGGGTGGGAGAGTGGGGGAGGGGGTAGAGAGAGTGCTGGAAGACAACCCAGTGGAAAGGGGATACCTGGAGCCCCCCAGATGGCAGGAAGAAGCGCTAAAAAACAAGGCTTCGGAATTGGAATTTGCAGAACTATGAGAAAAACTCTGAATCATCTAACCCACCACACAGGGTGTTTATTAAGTCAAGTGTGCCAAATCTCCTGGCGGCAGGGGTGGGGGGTGCGCAGGGAGGCCCCCAGTGGTACGAAGATCACACAGCCTTGAGTTTGGCAATGTTCCCAGAGCGACAGAGTTTGCAAGGGATGAGCCAGGGTCCCAATTCATTCTCAGATCCATCAAAGTAAAGAAAGAGGTTTTCAATATTCTTTTTCTTCACTACTGGTATCTGGTATTTCCACAATATTATCTTCTGGTTTTTTCTTATTGTTTATTTATTTTGACAGCAGAGAGAGAGAAGGAGAGAGAATGGAGGAGGGGCACAGAGAGAGAGAGAGAGAGAGAGAAAGAGAGAAAGAGAGAGAATCCCAAGCAGGCTCTGCACTGTCAGCACAGAGCCCGACAGGGAGGGGGCTCAATCCCACGAACCATGAGATCATGACCTGAGCTGAGATCAAGCATCAAAAGTTTAACCAACTGAGCCACCCAGGCGCCCCTTATCTTCTCGTTTTCGTCATCACTGTGCAATCATTCCGCAACATTCGTTAAGCTTGCGCCCACATTAATTAGGGTCTATGATTGCGTAAGGTATTCAAGGTTGGGTTTTGGTTTCAGATCCTGACATTGCTCGATTCTCCCTCTGGGATCTCTCCCCAGGGGAGCTGTGCTCACCAGAAAGGAGAGCCAACCAGGAAATCAGGTGCTGCTGGGTGAACATGGAGCCCAGTTTGTATGTATTTTCCCAGGGTCAGAATGAATAAGCTCTCTTTCTCTCTCAAAATGCCTGATTTGGGTGATGAATTCTCTAAGGCTCAGCCGAGACTCCCAGGAAAGAATTCTGGTACAAGCTGGTTTGGAGGGAGGCAGTTCAAGTTAGCAAACCTACATGGACACTTGGTCCTCACCTCTCAACACACCTGAATCTGCGAACTTCGCCCTTGGCAGAAAGCGGACCAGACAGAGAGGCCGGCCTGGCCAGGGGTGAGTCCCGCGTGGAACAGAAAGCAAAAGAAGATGGCTGGGAGTACCCGGGGCGGAGGGTGGGGTGGGGGGACAGGTTTTGCTTCCTCCTACTCACCACATGGGGATGGGAAGGGCAAGAGGAAATTCACTAAAGTGCCCTCCCTCTGATGACACAATGTCTTCCCAGGAGTAACGGTTATTCATTGTGCCCACCTGATTTCCTAAGTCTCCAGTATGAACAGGAAAAGGCCAAGTGAATAGAAGAGAGAGGAGGGCAGCCCTGAGGGAGGGCATGCCCTGATCCGAGCCAGGGAAGTTGTGCCCGATTCGTGAGTCCCCAGAGACCACCAAGGAGCCTACACCGATGCAAGTACATAAGGGTCTTTATTACAAGCTCAAGCTGGGGCTCACCCATCTACCAGTGTAGTGGCAGCTGGGTGAAGCCCCGAACAATAGCAAGTAGGGTTTTTGTGGGGTAAGGGACGGGGGTGTTACAGTGCACACGGTGTACGTATAGCATCATCACATAAGCACCAATTGCAATTGTACAGCACCCATGGTAACAGCTTTGACCATTCAGTATCTGTGAGGTGTTCATTACTTTTGGTGGACCCAGTCATGACCTTTGAGAATCCTTTGAAAATGACCAATTATGAGGTGAGTTCAAAGGGCCCACGTGGGGTTCAGGCAAGCGGTGAGAAATTGGCTAGTTTGTATAAAGTAACTGTCTACAGTTCCCAGCCTTGACTCAGACCACAGGAATGTTTTTTTGATTAGCTGATCTGAGGGTGGTCCGAGGATGGCTTTAGCCTTGAGCCATCTGAGGAACTGGGGCTACGTGCAGCCCGAGGTTGCTCTTAATGGAGGCCTTAATTTCAAAATGACGTTACTTAGGCTCTTCAGGAGGAAGTGCCTAGTTCCTTCTGTTGTGTCCCAGAGGTATTTATATGGATTCTGGTCTTGGGGGACCCAATTTCATGGTGTTCCCAGAACTCGATGTGGGTTTCCCTGGCTTCCCAAGTGGGCGATTCCTTGCAGTAACTGTAGTCTGTCTTAGTTGAGGTAATTTGAGGGCGTTTGTCTTTCCTGGAATGCAGGGCGCCCCCTCCCCGGCCCCCATGCTGTGACGCAGCAGACCCCAGAAGAAAGACTGGCAGCGCTGGCGTGGTGATGAGCTCCCGAGGGGACCCTGGGAAGTCCCTTCCTCCCTCTCTGCCTGGTTTTCAGTAGCTGCGCGAAGGCTGATATCTGTGCAGGTCACTAGGGTGGGTCGCAGGTAGAAAGGGGTGCAGTGGCTCATACAATGTCACTGACAGGAGAAGGCTGTGGGGAGAGGGGATAATTAGAAGGGCTGTAGCGTGGGGTGACTTGCTGGATGCTACTCACACTCTGAAGAGAAAAAATAACGGGTTGAGGGCAAGTAATCATCAGTTCAAACCGTGAGAGCCAGAGAGGGGCTCTTGACCGGTCCCCAAAGGGCAGACCGAGCTGGGGAGCAGCCTTAGGACATCACTGTAAGAAAAGCAGCACTTCGCCCCAGAGAAACTGAGCCACGGGATGGGATCCTCCAGGCAGGTAGATGCCTTCAAAGACTTGACCTCTAATTCTCCTGAATCCCTGCACCTGCGAGAGTGACTCATTAGAGGAAGCCCCTCCCCCTCAGGAAGCGGAGCCAAAGCGTCAGCTGTCCCCTGAGATCCAGACTTTCAGACTTTTGGAGGCAAGGGATCTGTCCCAGCTCCCCTCCTGGCCACCTCGGGAGCCACCAGGCCGGTTCAGTTTTAGTTTAGCTTGACTGTTCCAGTAGGGGCTTTGTCTGCGGGGAAGTGCTGGGTGTGCCAGGGAGAAGAGGAATTGTGAGCTCAGGAGCCCTCATCCTCTGCTGAGAGGTACCTGCAGGTCTCGGAGACTGTGCCTGGACGGAGATCTTCATGCGCACTGGGTCAGGATATAAGCCCAAGGAGGAAGAGTTTGTTGATGTGGGCACAGGATTTAACTGACACCCAGAGAGAAGGTCCTAGAAGCTTGAACTGATACCCTGCCTGGGTGACTCTTGGAAGCTTGGAAAAAGCAATGCCCACATTTAGTGAAAATGAAATGCCAAAACCACAGTGGAAGATTCTAGAGAAATGGATCAAAGGATTCAGGAAATGAGCAGCTAGTAGGGATCTAACATATGAGACCCAGCCCCACCTCCAGCTGACCGTGTTCCTTGGGAAAATCTGTAGGCCCCGGGAGGAGGCAGATGATGGACCTGTTGGTGTAGGCACGAGCTATGAGGATTTCTGTGCCACACGTTCCTGCCCATCTATTATAGAAGAGGCACTGATAATTAAGTGGACAGGATGTCAGCCAGTGGAGGGCCGTCAGTCCTGTCCCTGACCGCCCAGGGTTTGTACAGGGGCTCGTGAACAAGTAGCCACGTGGCAGAATTGGGGCCTGTGCGTGGCCTTCTGCTTCCCAAAGTTCATCTGGCTCTTGCCACTGCTAAGGTCTACCTCCCAGCAACAGACCCCAACTGAGACCCCAACACGGTATTAGGCCTGCAGGAGGGCAAGCAGCCTCTTGGCAGGAAGCTAATTACCCTGGAGAGGGCAGTGAGCCACCTTGCCCAGGAGGGATGCGTATTCCCGGTGTGCGGCTACCCTGCCTGCCTGAAAGGTGCCACCAAGCACCACAGCCACATGCACACACAGCACTTGAAAATGAGAGAGAGGGAGAGAGACTCCCAAGAGCGCAGAGCCTGACGCAGGGCTTGAACTCACAAATTGTGAGATCATGACCTGAGCCAAAATCAAGAGTCAGATGCTTAACTCAATGAGCCACCCAGGCACCCCCCCCAAATCCCTTCTTTCTTAATTGCTTGCTGCACAACGACCAGGTCTTCTCCAGTGAGTTGAAACGGAGCATCGGCATGGATACTGGGATAATTCATATCCACAAAATGATTTGGCCGGAAATGTTCAGAGGAAACAGGCAAGCCTCTGCCTCCCCTCGGAAGAGTTGACAATAAGCAGGGTCTTCCACTTACTCAGTTGATGTGGTCTTGGCATGAGCCCCAGGAAGGTCGAACAAACCATCCAAACCCTCTGCCAGGGCTCGTATCTTTCACGGGAGTCTGGAATCAGTACTAAGATCTCCTAGGATCTCAACTCTTGCCTTCCTGCATCTCCTATCCCCTTCCCCTCTGAGACTAAACCCTGGAACTGGGTTAGATCCTTTCTGGGCTTCCTGTAATGGACATTTTCTTAAAAAAAAAACAAAACAAAACAAAAAAAAAAAAAACGCTGTTTTTAACATTAATTTATTTTTGAGAGACACAGAGAGACAGAGTCTGAAGCAGGCTCCAGGC
Source organism: Crocuta crocuta (assembly GCF_008692635.1). Classification (NCBI taxonomy): domain Eukaryota; kingdom Metazoa; phylum Chordata; class Mammalia; order Carnivora; family Hyaenidae; genus Crocuta; species Crocuta crocuta. The sequence goes on along the minus strand of NW_027532172.1, from coordinate 3,151,732 downwards.
TCTGAGTCGTCAGCAGCTCAGAGGGGAGGGCAGAGTTTTGGGTCCCTTGCCATCATCGCCCTGCCTGCCTCCCTGCAGACAATTGTTCCCAGGACGCTCTGTGTGGTTTCCTTGACCTGGCACCACTGTTCCTTGTTTTCCTAAGTCAGATTAGTGTGAGTCTACACTCCTTTCCCTGGACGACGTGCCCCATCACTCATCTCCACACCTCCTTTGGGTTCTATCAGGAAAATGGGGGAGGCCAGTCTTGGTCCCCGGGGACACCCATGTTACAGCGACACCTGCTGCCTGAGGCTACTGTCACATGCTTTTCCCCTCCCCCTGCCCCTGACCATGGATGCCTACCACAGCAGGGTCTCCCGGGGACCCCTGCCTGGGAAGCCTCACTATGTTCAAGCCCTCTATGCCCAGCCTCTGGTCACCCCATGACCTACTCCCCTCGCCTGACAGGGATCTTCCCCAGACTCTGCCCCCCCCCCCACGTGGTCACACAGGTTCCCTGCAGAGAAGAAAGGCCTCAGCGAACCTCCTTGCCCCAGGGGGTGGGGGGGTGGGGTGGAGCGGCCCTCAACCAGAGAAAGGCTGCTAACCTGTGTTTGTGTGGACGGAGACAGATGGTCCTTGGGTTTTTGGTTTCGAGGTTTTTCTGAGATGAAATTTACAGGATATAAGATTAACCATTTTTAAATGAACAGCTCAGGGGCACTGCATACATTCACAGTGGTGTAAAACCGTCACCTCTGTCTAGCTCCAGAACTTTCCCAAAACCCCGAAACAAAACCTGGGCCCGCTAAGTACTCACTCCCCGCTCTCCCTCCCCGAGCCCCTGGCAGCCATCTGCCTTCCGTCTCTACGAACCTGCCTGCTCTGGACATTTCGTGCACCTGGAATCACACAGTGTAGCCTTTTGTGTCTGGCTGCTTTCACTCGGCGCGATGCTCTCGGGGTTCATCCGCCTTGTAGCGTGAGTCCGCACTTCATTACTTTATATGGCCGAGTGTCACACGGCTGTTGTTGGGATATGCCACTTTGCTGCCCATTCATCCACTGATGGACACAAATGGGTTTCGGGGGAGGGTCAAAAACTGTCTCTAAAATTATTTTTTTAAGTTTATTGATTTATTTTTGAAAGAGAGCGCGCGCAGGAGAGGGGCGGAGAGAGAGTGGGAGAGAGAGAGAATCCTGAGCGGGCTCTGAGCCGTCAGCACACAGCTTGATGCGGGGCTCGAACCCACGAACCATGAGATCATGACCTGAGCTGAAGTTGGACGCTCAAGCGCTCAAGCGGCGGAGCCACCCAGGCGCCCCTCTACAATTATTTTAAATGAGCCACCAGCATTTGCACTTCCCACGAGTTCATGTAGATGTCGTGCTATGCCTGGAAAATGAGACCTCGAAACCTAGAGCCCAACCCGACCACCCGGAGGATCCTAGGGGCCGAGAAGCACTCTCCCAGCCCCTCCCTGCCGGTGCCCTCCCTTCCTGGCTCCAGTTCTCAGTCCCCCGCCCGGCCCCCCAGGCTCCTGACAACCAGACCTGACCCTTAGAGCACAAACGCAGGCCTCTGGGGAGACGGCAAAGGGGAAGTGGCCTTTCCTTCTTCTCTCCTTGTGAGAGGACAAGACATCACTGCCATATCCACGGAAGGGGGCCCAGCCTCCAAGTCACCAAAGCAACCTGCAGTGGGGGGAGGGGGGCCCTAGTCCAGTCACCAACCTCTCTTCCCCAAACAGGGGCTTTGTGGGGGCAGGGACTGCCCTGGCAAGGCCTGGCCAGGGGGCTGAGTCGTGTCCACCCCCGTCCTGCCGACCACATCCCATCCCTACAGCAGCTGTCACCCACATGTGGCCACGCAGAGCTCCCACAGAGCACCCCCCCTCCCCCCAGCACATCATGATTCCGCATGCTTGCTCGAGTCGGAGGAACGAGACAGAAAGGTCACCTTGTGGGTGGAGGTCTTGCACACCCCACCCTGCCCTTTCTTGGGCCCTCTCTTTTCAGGCTCCCCTCCTTCCCCGCTGCATTTCACAGGCCTCCCGCCCCGCGCCGGCTGCAGCAGCACATTTTCCAGCTGAGGGGCTGGGAGGGTAAGTCCATGCCCAAATCATTAAGGCTGTTGCGTACACCATCCCGCAGCTCAGGTCCTCACTCCGGCTGCAGCCCCTCACTGTGAAGAGGGCTCAGCAACGGAGGCCCAGGACCCCTAGGAATACCAGACCAGCCCCCCTCCCCCAAGGGCTGGGCTTCCCTGGGGGCTGTCTCCCCCTGCAGGCCAGCCCCGGCACCTTCCCATTCCTCCCCTCCCGTGTCCAACCAAGCACCGCACTTGGCAGCCCCCATGGGCATCCGGCAGCAGCTGCTTAACGCGTTCACCAGCCAGAGATGTTACAGTCTTCAGTCATCACAGCCTGGGGGCTGTTTCTGCAGAGGCCCATTGGGAGCAGTTCCCTTTGTAAATAGGAGCAGGAAATTGCCGCCCTCCAGGGGTGCAACAGTGCCTGGAAAAATACCAGCTTGTAGAATTCGGAGGCCCTTGCGTTCCACAGTGTTTGGAACCGGTACCTTTGGAGGAGGGCTTGTGTGTCTATGACTTACCTTCCGGAAATGTACCCAGCAGGGCCCCCAATAGCTCTTTATCCCCCTGAGTCCCAAGATCCTGATCTTCATGTTCCCGGCACAGTGAGAGCCCCAGGACCTGGTAGCCAGGACACTCACCCCTGTACCGCCTGAGCCCTGGGGACAGCTTTACAGAAGACAGAATTTCCCTCTATTGTTGGGAGGATTTGAGGCTCCAAGCCCTCCAGCAGCTCACCCAGAGTCTTCCAGGTGCCACGAGTGGGCCCCTGCCCCATCTACCCTGCGGTCGGGGCTTGCCACTGTCACTGGAAGCCTCCAGCCACTTTTGGGTTGGGCATAAAAGCTCATTGACGGTTTCATTAATTTTGTGTTTCATCTGGAAGCCTAGGGTTGGGCGTTTCTCTTTCTTCCAGCAGATGGACTCCCAGGTGAGGCCCCCCTGGCAGATGAACCCAATGAAGCTGCTCAGAACTAAGCCTCTACTTCCCCAGCTCCAGCCTTTTTCTTAGATTTGGAGCTCCATCTAATGTTTATTCAGGGAGGGGAGGGAGGTGGATGCAGACAGAGGATCTGAAGCAGGCTCTGCTCTGACTGCAGAGAAGCCCGACGCAGGGCTCAAACTCATGAACCACGAGATCGTGACCTGAGCCAAAGTCAGATGCTTAACTGACTGAGCCACCCAGGTGCTCCTGGAGCTCCGTTTAAAAGAAAAATGCCCAGGGTGCCTGAATAGCTGGGTGGGTGGAACACGCGACTCTCAATCTCAGGGGCCGTGAGTTCAAGCCCCATGTTGGGTGTAGCGGTTACTCAAAATCTTTTTAAAAAGAAAGAAAAGAAAAAGTGCATGTCCGTAGAGCTGGTGAGAACAGGTTTTTACAGACCTTTGTAATGAAGGGCAAGGGTCCGGATAGGAGACAGATGCTTCTGGCTCCTAGGCGGGAAGGGTCACTGTGGCCCCAGCCCCAGCCCGTTAACCCATTGCGGGGTGGCTTGGAGCCAGCAGGCTGGGGCTAAGTGCGTGGAGAGATGCCTGCCCGCCGCCCCCCAAGCCCTCCACCGCAACCCCACGCACCCATTCTCCAGATGGAGCTCTAACCTGCCTCATGTCCCCTAGTGGAGGCTGAAGAACAGGTGCTTGAAACCCTGGGGAAATGGGAGGAATTGAGTCTGAATGGCCTCTGAGGCAGATCCTAAAATCAGAACCTGGTGGTCTGAGTCTCTGGGGTGACAGATATCCTGATGGCCCCAAATCCAGTCCTTCGTGCAGGACGGCACTTCCTATGTCCTCTGAGTGGTTGGTGGCAGAATAGCAGAAGGAGTGAGGCCTTGACGCCTGGTGGCTGGGATGCCTGTTCCCCCTGGCTTCGTATTAAGCTCCACTGTCCATCTTTTTCTTTCCAGATTCCCCAGCCCCAGGGGCAGCCCTCCACCCTAAGAGAAACCAAGACTTGGATGAGTCAGGACATTCCTTCCCTGCCAACTCACCCATCCCGGGATCAGAATCAGCCAACACCTGCTCCAAGCACACTGGTGACACCGCCCAGCTGCCATCCTCCTGGGGAACCCCACCCAGCTCTGCCTTCAAGGGTGCACCTGCCTTGCTGTTCCTCAGAGGCCCCCACTCTCTCTGCGGCTTTACGGTCCACTTTAGTCCCCCCCACAAAGATTACCCTGGCCCCTGGGAAGCACCTCCAGTTCTCAGGGGACAGGCAAGTGAGGACTGGTGTCTACTCCACGGACTTCTGAAAGGACCAAAGGCTGCTGTTTACAGTAAGAAACAAAGAGACAAGTCACTATTAAGGCCGGGAATGAACCAACAGTAACTGTGTCATGAAGTCCATGAGTGTTTGCTTGGCAGAAGGAGCCAGTTCTTGTGTCAGAAATCCTGATTTAGAAAGAGCACTACAATTTACAGGGGGAAAAAAAAATCTTACTCTGAGCCTCCTAGCAGGCAAAGCAAAAAGTGATTTGTGTTGCTATCATTATCAAATTAAGAAAAAAAAAAAAGGCATGCCATATCTTCTCAAGGACCCAAACTCCTCGTACCTTTTTCTAACCCAGAAAGAGGCTTCAAAAAAATAAGTGTGGAGGGGAAGAAAGGAAAGCAAACTCACTCCTCGTTTTGACCTCCTGACTGCTAAATTACTTATCACTCAGAGACAGCACTGAATAAGCATAGGCAAGAGCATTCATGGGAAGTTTTACAAAATAGGCTGAGTTATTTTCCTTACACAGTTTCAAAGTCAAGTGTGGGACCTGTGAAAATGGAAATTGCTGACCCCTCACTCTAAGCCTCTAGAATTGGGAGATCTGGAGGGAGGGACCCAGGAATCTACATTTTACCTCGTATTGCCCCCTGGAATTCTCGGGCACCCGAAAATTACAGAACTGCTTTAGAATTTCCCTGTACTTAGAAACTGCCTTCCAAGTCAGACCCAGGGAGAGGGCCCCCCACCTTCCCCTGCCACTGTGGCTTTAAGCAGCAAAAGAGGTCCACCCTCCCAGGTACATTCCCGCTGTAAGGAAACTAGAATGTAAGTCAAGCCTGCCAACATTGCACTCCCGTTCCCAGCCCAGCCCTGCTGTGTTAATCTGGGCCCTCTGAGAAGTTGATGCCAAGAAGGGATTAAATGTGCAAAGATTTTATTAGAGGAATTGCACTGTAACAGAAAAACAGAGAACAGAGAAGTCTGCAAGGTGAGTCAGACCCGAGTCGGGTCACCAGACTTAGCAAATGGTCCGCACACACGGGTAAATGTGAATTTCAGATAAACGGCAAGTGATTTTTTACAATAAGCATACCCCATGCAGTACTGGGGACATACTTATACTGATGGTTCGTTTTATCTGAGACTCACATTTAGCTGGGTATCTGCATTGTCTCTGGCCACTCCGAGTAAGGGAGAAGCATAGGTTGAGCATCTTAGACTCCTTTGCTGTCTAAGGGAGTTTCAGCAAAGCCATCGGGGTGTCCTTGAGCCAAAGTCAAGGAACATCCAAGGAATCGATGGGCTGGCCTTAATATACCTTTTGCACTCAGTATTGATGGGTACTTGGGAAGCATGGTGGCCTCAGCACAAATGGGAGGGTGGATTCAAGACCCAGGAGGTAGAGCCCTTGGTCAAGTTAACCTCCTCTGGTTGGAGGTATTCAAGGTGCACGCTCAGCCGCTCAGCCGCCCGGCACAAAGGCAGAGAGGTTTCCTCTATACATGTGTCTTCCGGCCTCAGCTCCGCCTCCCTGAGGGCCCCCCTCACAAGTACACTAGCTGGAGAGTGGGTACCGTGGCTGAGTCCTTCCTCACCCTGGGCTCAAAGAAGAGGTGAGTGCTAAGTGGGTCAGCCTTGCCCAGTATCAAATCTCATATGGGGACGGGATCTCCTGGGCAGGGACAACACCTTGGCCCTTCAGAGACCATAGTGTCCTTGACGGATGTGACCATGCCGAACCCCCTTCCCACAAAGGTGAAATCCTGAGCCTCTGAGCTTTTGCATCTGCCGCTGGGAACTGAGACACCCAGGGAAGCAGGGAGGAGGCCTGGAGGGCAGAGCTGGCCGGGCCTGGGGAAGGGTGAGTCCAGCAACCCGTGCAACAGCACCCTCGTTCCACTGGGTGTGGCAGAATGACACTGGACAGGGCCTTATCAGCCAGGGAGTCCAGGGATGGCGCCCTTCAAACACACCTGCAAGGTGGGAACAAAACTGTACCAAACTATGGTGGCTTTAAAACACATCCCTAGGGGCACCCAGGTGGCCCAGTCGGTTAAGCATCTGACTTCAGCTCAGGTCATGGACTCATGGTTCATGAGTTCAAGCCCCACATCGGGCTCTGTGCTGACAGCTTAGGGCCTGGAGCCTGCTTGGCATTCTGTGTCTCCTTCTCTCCCTGACCCTCCCCTACTTGCACTCTGTCTCTCTCTCTCTCTTTCTCTCTCAAATATAAATACACGTTAAAAAATAATAAAAATAAAACACATCCCTAAATTCCTTGATTTTTCTCCCTTTTATATATTTATTTTTTTAATGTTTATTTATTTCTGAGAGAGAGAGAGACAGAGTGCGAGTGGGGGCCGGGCAGAGAGAGAGGGAGACAGAGTACCTGAAGCAAACTCCAGGCTCTGAGCTAGCTGTCAGCACAGAGCCCAACACAGGGCTCGAACTCACGAACTGTGAGATCATGACCGAGCCGAAGTCAGATGCTTGACCAGCTGAGCCACCCAGGCACCCCAATATTTCTCCCTTTTAAAGGTATTGCCCCTTCCCTTAAGCCAAGTAACTGGCTCCTAGTAAGATGCGGCAGAAGTGAGAGCGTGTGGTGCCCAAGATTGGGAACAAAAAGCACTATGGCTCCCCACTTCCTTTCCCTCCTAGACCACTTGCTCAATTGTGACATGAGGGGCACGCTCCAGCAGCCCTGTGAAAAGCCCAAGGGTAGGGAACTCAGGCCACTGGTCAACCCGGGCCTGAGGGAGCCTGCGTGGTATTGGCTACTCCAGCCTCAGTCAAGCCTTCAGATGACTGCAGCCCAGCTGCGAGCATGGGTACAACCTTGCAGGAGTCACTACCACCCAGGGAGGTTGCTGTCAGATTCCTGGACCACAGAAACCGTCCTAATAAATGTTGTTCTGGGGCGTCTGGCTGGCTCAATCGGTGGAGCATGTGACCTGATCTCAGGGTTGTAAGTTTGAGCTCCAGATTGGGTATAGAGATTACTTTGAACAGGTAGGTAGCTAGCTAGCTAGCTAGCTAGCTAGATAGATAGATAGATAATAGATGATAGATAGATAGATAGATAGATAGATAGATAAAATCTATTGTTCTAAGCCATGGATTTTGGGGATGATTTGTTACCCATCATTAGCTGACACATATAAGTACTTGTGGTCACAAGTTAAAATTTCAGCTCTACTTAGCAGCTCTGTGCCCTGAGACGAGGTGCCTAACCCCTCAATTCCCTCCGGCTGTCCCCAAATACTGGGGGAAGCCACCACCCGATCTTCACATCCTAGGGAGAGCACCACCCTGGAGTCAGATCTGGCCAACTTGGGTGCCCTGAGGGCAGGGGCCTCCCCAGAGACCAGCCAATTCCCTTAGGGAAAGAAAGAAGACCCCATCTCTTTCCCAGTGCCTTCTTTCAAACTTGTAAGTCTTTCAAACTTATAAGTCAGAATGTTGTCAACTTTATTTACTCTGACGAGGCAACAAGTCCTGGGCCCAGCACCCCGGGGTGGGGACAGCCCTTAGAATACAAGTGAGGAAATTCAAGTTCATGTAGGTTTCATCCAATCCTTCCCCCGGCTTCCAAATGCTTTGTC
>NW_027532172.1:3119038-3143715 GCF_008692635.1 Crocuta crocuta | reverse complement strand
CGACCCCCCCATCCCCCACCCCCTGCTCTCCCGGCCACCTGATCAGGGCCAATCAGTGACTGATGTGGAGGACAGGTATCAGTTCCTTCACCTCCAAGCGAAACAAGCCCAGACTCCCCAAAGGATCAGGCCAAGGCTGCCACCTCACCCGAGCTTTCCCCCTTGGGGAGCCCCTTCCTCTTCCCTCACCTGCTGTTTCCATTCCCTTCCTAGTTGGCACACAAATCCTTACCCCAAGTTCTGGAAGAGCCTGACCTGAAACTGTGAGAACACCCTGATCAGTACCTCCTAGGCATCCTGCCAAGGGGTTACCTTTATTGGACACACGCTTCTGAGCTGCACTGTGCCCTCCACCCTTAGAGCTGGCTGTCAACAGGAGCGTTTGGGGCTGCCACGTCACATCGGGAGACACCGGGCATTTCGGAGTTTAAGAGACCAGCCCAGGGACGCCTGGGTGGCTCAGTCGGTTAAGCGTCCGACTTTCGCTCAGGTCAAGACCTCACAGTTTGTGGGTTCGAGCCCCTGCTTGGACTCTGTGCTGACAGCTCAGAGCCTGGAGCCTGCTTCAGATTCTGTGTCTCCCTCTCCCTCTGCCTCTCCCCCGCTCATACTCCGTGCCTCTCTGTGTCTCACAAAAATAAATAAAATTGTTAAAAGAAAAAAAAAGAGAGAGAGAGAGAGAGAGATCAGCCCAGGCACCACAGAAAAGGAAAGTGCCAGGGTTCTCTGTCTTGGATCAGTTCCTCAAAGCCACACTCCTGGCCGCAGCCCCCCATCGCCACCCCCGCTGCCCCCATCCAGGCTGGTTGGGAGGTTTTCCACTTATTTGCTTTTTTTTTTTTAACCCAGAAGAAACACAGGCCCACAGATACAACTGCCACTGAGACCACATATGGCCCAAGGAAGGGGCAGCCCACCCCCAGTTGTGCCGGGGGTCCCAGGCAATTCAGGCCCTGGCAGAGGTTAGAGGCAGTATCCCCCGCCAGCTCCCTGCACACAGGAGCAAGGAGTGAAATGTGGCTGCTGGTGATGGCGGTGGCCAGGAAGTGGGCCCCTGAAGGCCCTAGAGGGGCAGAGAATTGTGCTTTCCTGTGAAGCAACAGATCCCAGCTCCTGACTGCCCGGGGACACGTTCCTGCCTGGAGGCTGAGCCCCATGGGCCCTGGAAAGTCTCTGGGGAATTGCTGAGCCTTCTCTGCGTCCCTGAGTTTGCCCAGGTGATCTGGCACCACCCACCCCTCTCATCTCCACGACCTCTCTCTCACCGCGTCCTCCAGTGACTCTGAACACACACGGCCACCTCCCCACTCTGGGCCTCAGCAAGGCTGCTGCTCTGGCCAGAGGGGCCCTCCCCGCGCTTCCTCACGCTGCAAACCTCTCCTGGGCAGTTGTTTGTTAGGCGGAGGGCAGTTTGACGTCATAGTTAAAGGCTTGGGATCAGGCTCTTGAAACCCTGTGGCCTGGGTTCCGTTCCACCTCTGTGGCTGAAAACCATGTGACCCCGGTTAAGTTCTTCAGTTTACACACAGCTCTCGGCGTAGAGTCCTACAGGCCAGGCGTTGATCCAGGGTGGATGTGACGTAGGCTGGACACATGAGACGCAGAGCAAGTCCTTCACGTTTAAGTGTAATTGACAAGAACTGACTCGTTCGCACCTCACCCAGAGCTGTGGAGTGGTTTGTTAGACCAACGGGCAACTCAGACTGCCTCCAGTCGGGGAAGGGGTGGGGGGAGGGGGGCAGGAACCTTCCCTGCCAGTGTTCCCTTCAAACCCCAGCTCCTCCCTTTCCAGCTGAGTGACTGGGGGCAAATCTCTGCTTTACCTCCCAAGGCTGTGGGAAGGACCTATATGGCTTGGGAAAGCATAAAGCAAGAGCCATACACATGGGAAATTCGAGTGGCAAACAGTGGCTTCCAGGAGATGAAAAAGAGGCAAAGGTATAACTTTCTAATAGTGAAATTTCAGGCACACGCAGGCCAGAAGAAGAACTGCTTTTGGAAGGAGGGACCTTCCCAGTGAGCTGGAAAATCAAGTCCTGGATGACTCAACCTGAACAGTCTCAGAAAACGGGATCTGGGCTCCGCCAAAGCCGCACCAGTGCACCGGCAGAGAACTCCATGCAGCCTGGGCATTCCACGTGAAGAATTTTTGAGAATATAAAGCCTCCGTTCAGGAGAAGCTGTGTGTGGAACTACGCCAGGCACTTTTATCTTGGACGGTGACCTGATGATTACACTTTACGGCAACTCTGCAAACCAGATGTTGTTATCCCCATTTTGCAGAAGGGGAAACTGAAGCTGAGAGGTGACATCACATGCCCAAGGATATGCACTCGGTTCACGGCCTTGCCAGGATTCCAACCCAGAGTGGGTGTTTCCAGGGTGAAAGGTAATACCCATGACTTACCGTGTGTTACACATTGTCCTCTCCTATATCAGCTTGTTTAATCTTAACAACAGCGTCTGAGGAAACAAGTGAATCCCTGACCCCAGTGGATCGCTGAGGTCCATCACCATTGCCGAACTGGTGACCACTTCCCCAGGTTCCCAAGTGAATGATGTGAATGGATATACTTGGGAGTGAGAGCCCTCACTGGTTCCTTGCCCTGTGGGGTGGGAGCTAACATGAAGGAAAAGGCCAAAGCAAGCCCCTGAAAGTGCCCACCTCTCACATCACATCCCTGAGAGAATGGCAGACGGGGGCCACTCCTCACATGGTAAAGGATACAAAGATGGCGGTCCCCTCCAAAAATCTAATGGACCCTGGAAGATGAGAGTGAAGTTCCTCAAATTTAACCAAATAGCAGTCCCAACTCCTGTGGCCAAATGCAGATTAAGAATATATGAGTCATCAGGGGCACCTGGGTGGCTGAGTCGGTTAAGGGTCCAACTTCAGCTCAGGTCATGATCTCACAGTTTGTGGGTTCGAGCCCCACAACAGGCTCCATGCTGACAGTTCAGAGCCTGGAGCCTGCTTCGGATTCTGTGTCTCCCTCTCTCTCTGCCCCTTCCCCGCTTGTGCTCTGTCTCTCTTTCAAAAATAAATAAACATTAAGAAAATTTTTTAAAAAGAATATATGGTATGCAGGGGCACCTGGGTGGCTCAGTCGGTTAAGCATCTGACTCTTGGTTTCAGCTCAGGTCATGATCTCAGGGTTCATGAGATCGAGCCCTGCATCGGGCTCTGCACTGACAGTGAGGAGCCTGTTTGTGAGTCTCTCTCTGTCTCCCTCTCTCTCTCTCTGCCTGACCCTGCTCACACACTCTCTGATTCTCTCAAAGTAAATAAATAAACTTAAATAAAATTTGCTTTAAAAAAAGAAGACATGATATACATCCATTACTCTATCAAATGCATTTTCTTTTTTTTCCCCCATCCTTATCAGAACAATTCACATTCACTTGAACAGAAGCACACGCTGATGACCCCCTCCCAAGGGTCACGTTCCCTCCGCCACCCTCCGTTGAAATAGATTCCAAAGGGATCCGCCTCACTGGGTATCCCTCAGGACACCACCAGTCCATTACATTGACGAGATCGTGTAATAGGAACAGAGGACCAAGAAGTGACAAATATGTTGGAGGCATTAAGACACATGCACACGAGAGGCCTCGGGCACCCACCAGACATTTCAGCCCACAGCCCCCGCTGGGGTCTCAGCCAACAGCCAGGATCAGCCATGCACCGTGTGAGCAAGAGACCAAGCGAGCGAGCGAGCTTTCAGAGAACTCCTGCCCCAGCCTTCCGGCTACCCAGCCGGCCCCATAAAGGTGAGCAAAAGAAAAGTGGTGGGCGTTTTCCCCTCTAGGCCCTGGGACGGTTCGTTCTGCAGTGATGGGTAACCGGGGCACAAATCCACAGCCCGGTTCTGGGAGGACAGACTGACCGGCCTCCTGACAACATGCAGCCAAAAAGTACAGTGCCTGGAACAGCCTAGATGCTGCTTCGCTGTCAGATGTTTATGCTCTTTGATTTCAAGTGGAACAAGTCAAGTCCGACTGGGATTCAAGCTCCGAACTGTTGGACACAGAGCCCGGGCAGGGCAGCGGAGGGAGGCGTCACAGAGGTGGAGGCACTCGCGTTGGGAGATGAGGAGGAGAATTTCAAGAGCAAAGGGCAGAGCAGATCACATGCACTGGGAGTCGGAAGGGGCCTCAGAGCCCTCTGGCCAATCCCAGCATCCTTGGTTAAGGGTTGGCGGCATGAGCCCCAAGAACCTAGGTGTCTGGGGTCCTATTCTGGGCACTTCCCCTCTTCTGGCTGCCTGGATGCTGTCTACACTCGCAGCACTCCTCTCCCTGGCGGGTAGGAGGGATTTGACGTTTGGCCCCTGGAACTCATCTGTGACTGACTTTTTTAAAACAGTGTGCTCTACACTCTTCACCTCTCCATTCACTGCCAAGACCCCTGTAGGGCCCAGCAATTTCTTTACCTACTCAGCGCGGAATCAGCCCCCCGGGTTAACTGCAGGGGTCTTGTCAGGGTGAACACTTCCCCTCTTGCTCCACCTCCAATGTCCAGCCTTCCCCGTGGACCATGGCTTAGGGGGTAGGTGGTTTAGAGCCAGCTTCCCAGATGAACATCTAGTTCGTACGTCTTTAGAAGTTATAAAAGCAAGATACACACACTACAGAAAATGTTGGAAAATCCAGAAAAGAAATCACCCACACTCCCACCTCCCCGCTGTGCCAGCCCGTTCTGCTCATCTTTGTCTATTTTTCCCCAAACCTACAGCATTTTAAAAAAACCTGTTATAGTCCTACTTTCCATTTCGGTGTGAACCCTGAGTCTTCCATTTAAGGCTGTGGTGCGCACTCTCGTCATAGTTTTCTTTCTTAAGGAATGCATAGTGGCATCGAGCCGCTGAACCACACCGTCTGTAATGCGGTTACGTCACCGTTTGGCAATTCAGGTGTTTGCCGGTTTCTGCCTGTGGTAAATGTCCTGCCTAGAACTTTTTCCGAAAGCAAAAAGGACTTCCTTGGACCAGATTCCCGGAAGAGAAATGACTGATCAGAAGTTGTGGGTATCTTCTAGGCTGTGGATAAACATCCCTTGTCCAACGGTCACTTTATTTTGAATTATGATTGTTGTAGTCGGTGCCGTTATTGTTATGAAAATATAGAGCAAATGAGAATCACCCATCCCCCCATCTAAAGATAACCATTAAGTACCACGTTGGCGTATTCTTTTCCTGTGTTTATTTTTCTTTATGTGAGTTTTAGGGTTTTGCCCCTGTGCCCGTGTGTGTGTGTGTGTGTGTGAATTCACAGTTCATTGTGGTGATGCAATAAATAAATGGAAGATCGTAATTTTCCTTCAGCATCACAGCTAAGCATTTTCCATTTCTTGCAAACTCTTGGTCAATACCTAGTTTAAGAAATGCGTCATTTCCCACCGGGAAGACAAATCCTCATTTTCTTGACAATTATCCTATTTGGGACACTTAAACTGATACCAAAATTTTGCTTTTAAGAACATCTTCTATGAATAAATTTACAAGTTATGGCTTAAAAAAGCAATTTGTAAGTTGAGCAAATAGAGAAATTATGGAAACTCATAATGGAAGAGTTCACTAATTGGTCTTGATTGTGGAAAAGATTAATTCAAAACTCTTTAGACTCATAAATGGGATTTAAATAACTAAGGGTGGTTTTGTCTTATTTCATTTTTTAAAAAATTTCTTTAATGTTTTATTTATTTTTGAGAGAGAGATAGAGACAGCATGAGCAGGGGAGGGTCAGAAAGAGAGGGAGACACAGAATCTGAAACAGGCTCCAGGTTCTGAGCTGGCTGTCAGCACAGAGCCTGATGTGGAGCTCAAACCCACAAACCATGAGATCATGACCTGAGCCGAAGTCAGACACCCAACCGACTGAGCCACCCAGACGCCCCTTATTTCATTTTTTTTGATAATCAAAGCAAACCACTGATTGGGAGTCAGGACACCTAGTATCCTGATGGCTTCCCCTCCTGCTGTATGACCTCGGGCAAGTCCCAGGGCCCCTGGTGACCTGATAAAATGGGCAAATGAAAGGGTGCTGGCCGTGGCCACAGCATACTCCCTAGCGGGTTCCCTTTGCTGCGACTGCACCTTTGAGGTCAACACCTTCATTGAGCTCTCCTGTTGCCACCTTCAAGTCGCCATCCACTACTGGTCCACTCCGACTCACGCAGCAGCCTGGGGTCACAAGTGTCACAGTGTGCAGGCCTGGGGCCAGGTGGCAGCAGGGCCCCAGAACAGAAAGTGCACTTGATGCACAAGTCATTACAAATGATTGATGATGCTTCCTCTGTGCAGACACGGAAAGGTAATCAAGAACCTTGTTAACACTGAAAGAAAGAAATGAAAAAACCCCGAGGGACAGAGCAGGTGAACAGTATGCTATCATTTGTATAAAAATAAGATGCAGCCAGATGTACACACAGTGCACATTTTTTTAACACGTGGAGCTCAGGACGAGGAAGGCAGCGAAGCGCTACGTGGTCACGGCCGACGATCACAAGAAGCGGGGCCACAGGTTCCCCAGATCGTGGCTTTATTTTACACGTGGAGAAGACTGTGCTTTCTGAGGGGCTCCCCTGGGGAATAACACAGGCATAGTTGGACAAAGCAAAGCCAGTTTCCCCAAATGTTTTCTGGGTCCCCGGGGCTGCCTTATGGCTGACACCCCCACCCCCACCCCACCCTGTCACCCCTCACCCCTGCCCAGCCCCATCAGTGGGTCCAGATGCAGAGCCCTTAGAAGTTATAACCAAAATGAGCTGGAAAGAGTCAAAGAAAGGGACAGGGATGGGGAGAGAAGAGGGGCATATAGGGAGGGAAGGGAGTGAGAAAAAGAGACACTGGCCATCTTTTGAACAACCAGAAAGTTCCTGGTGAAGCTTCAAGGAGATTTCATTTAGGCTGAGCTTGTTAAAGGTATCTTCTTTCATTTTTTTTTAACATTTATTCATTTTTGAGAGACAGAGGACTAGCAGGAGAGGGGCAGAGACAGAGGGAGACACAGAATCTGAAGCAGCTCCAGGCTCCCAGCTGTCAGTACAGAGCCCGACACGATGCTCAAACGCACGAACCGCCAGATAATGGCCGGAGCTGAAGTCGGATGCTTAACCGACTGAGCCACCCAGGCGCCCCTAAAGTTATACTCATTAAAGGCAACCTGCCTCTCAGGATATCTTTCTATCTCTTAGCAGCTCAGAAAGGCGGGGACTGTTCCTGGTGGGACCAGAGGCCTCCAGGCCCAGCCCTTGTCCCTCCAGCACAGCAACAGGTGACCGGGCCCTGCCAGCATCCGGCCTTGGGGACAGCTCAGCACCAGACACTGTTAGCTCACCTGCTGAAAGGAGCCTCTCCAACACCCTTAACAAAGCTCCGGAACAAAGCCACTGAGAATGCTAAGGCCCTGAGAGGGAAGATAAGAAGGGACAGAGTCAATATTCTCGAGATGTCCTTTGTCTTATCTGTCGGGATTATCTTTGACGACAGAGCAGCAATTCAATTGGACAGAAGGCGGGGGGCGATGAGTTATAAAGCAGCCGTCCCGAGTCACAGAGGGAGGAGGTGGGACTGAGGGGACAGCAGCCCAACGCAGCACACACCGCGGGAGGCACCCTGAAGACAACCGGTCTCCTGGGGCCCGAGAGCCACTGCTTTCAACTCTTTGGCTGCCATTTTGACAGCCTCTTCCATTCAGAGGCTGGGCTGGCTGGAGGAGAATCACTTTCTTGCTTTCTCCCTTCACTTGCTGGCTGAGGTCAAGTCTGGTGGGGGGTCCAGTGGGCCCAGGGTGAGAACCCAGAGCGAGGAAACACGGTGCACTTCCCAGCTTGCTCCGGAGTTGCCCCAACTGGCCGTCGTGTTCCTGAGTTTCTGCAGTTCAGAGTCAGAAGCATCCAGCACGCCCTCAGGAGCCTGTTGCAGACTTTTCATGTCCTTGGGAGACGGCCCTCTCCATTCTTGATTACCCTTCTTGACAGACAGCTCTTTCTTGAACCAAGCTAAAAGCCTCCTTCCTACTGCATCCAAACCAAGCCCAGAGCTCTGCTCGGTAGAGGTACAAACAAGAAGTCTAGACTCGCCTCAAGAAAACAGACACCTTCAGACACTAAAGCCAGCCCTCACAGGCCCCAAACCTGCTCTCATCTGGGCTAAAGCCCCTGGTTTCCCCAAGTGCTGCCTACGTCGCCTGTTCCAGCCTCTCACTCCCCTTTTTGGGTTCCTCCATGGCTGACTATTATGCCGCTAGGTACCAGAGTGGCGGCCGTGTTCCCACTGGCCCTGAGTTCTGTCTCTACCCTGTAATGATTCTCTCAAATCCTCACCGTAACACTGAAAAACAGACATTGCGATGAGCACTTTTATATACAAGGAAGCTGAAGTTCAGAGCTGTAAAGTAACTTGTCTAGGGCCACACAGCAGGGCGTTGGTGGACCTGGGATTCAGACCCGGGCCTGCCTGACCCCAGGACTCAGGCTCATCTCACCAAGCCTCCCCTGGCGGTCCTTCTGGGGGGCTTCCCAGACAGCAGACGCTCTGACCGGTCAGGGGCAGCGGAACCTCCCCTGTTCTAGGGACCCTCCTCACCGAATCCAACACGAGATTAATCATTTCCATCATGGCCGACCCCAGGAAACCCGGAAGGCCCGATCAGATAAACACACCCAGAAGAAAGTAACGCTACCACCGATTGCCCCCTCCTCCCCTGCTCCATTTTGGGCATTTTAAGGATTGTCTGAATTTTCCTCCCAAATGCTTTCCTGTTTTTGCCACCTCTCCCCTCACCCCACCCCCTGCACTTTCCTTGGAATTAGCCTTGGATTCTTCACATTTATTTTATCGTTTGGAAAATGCCCTGGAAATAAAAACTAAAGCAGCCCACAGAGGGATGAAAACGTCCTGGAATTAGATAGTGGTAATTGATGCACAACTTTGTGAAAACAGACAACAAACAAACAAGAGAACATGGAGTCGTACATTTTTAAAAGACATTATAAAGAGTCGCACATTTTAAATTACATTTTTGTTAATTATATTTCATACTCTATGGTATATGAACTGTATCTCAAAAGAGCCATTAGCTTACTGGTTTTTATTTAATAGCCCATAAAGCACATATTTTAAGGGATTAGAGTGAATTTGGAAAGGTCTGGAAAGAAAGAATGAATATAAGCTTTGTGAAATCCCTTAAATACCATCATCCTGTGGACGTGTTCCCTCTGTATAGACTGACCCTGCATAACTGGCCGTCTTTAGCATTCTCTCATCACAGAAAGGAATGTTCGCTTCGGTCATTGTGTGGGAAGCAGAGCAGGATGCAGCAACGTGCTCTGTGAATCTCGGCTCGTTATTTTTTTTTTAATTTTTAATGTTTTATTTACTTTTGAGACACAGAGGGAAAGAGCATGAGCAGGTAAGGGACAGAGAGAGAGGGAAACAGAATCTGAAGCAGGCTCCAGGCTCTGAGTTGTCAGCACAGAGCCTGATGCGGGGTTCGAATCCATGAATGTGAGATCATGACCTGAGCTGAAGTCGGATGCTTAACCGACTGAGCCACCCAGGCGACCCCTTGCCAGAGCTTTTAATGTGTCTCATGCGCCAGAAGTCTCTATGGAGGGGTAAGGAATGAGCTCGTTTCTGTATGCATTGATTCGTAGAACCCTTTCCATCAGAGCATCCCAGAGAAGAGACGTTCTGTAGGGTCAATTCAGAAAAATACAGCCTTAAGGAAAAGAGGAGCATATGGGGACTGAGCCTAAAATCTGGGAGTATATCTAAAGAGAAAAAGAAATCAAACATATGTTGGAAGAAAGATGTCAGAAAAAAGATTTTGGGAGGGCACGGAAGGAAGAAAAGATGGACAGAAACACAAGAGGCTGACACTGAAAAAGAAATCCAAGCTCCACCCTAACTGGGAGGGAGCATAACTCCCCATTCCCTAAGGGTGGTCTGAGCCTAGTGACTCAGTTCCAAGGAGCAGTACATGGGAAGGGCGGAGGCAGGGAGGGGAAACCTGACGAACACCACCTCAGCCAGGCAGTCAAGATGAATATTAACAGTGCTAGGTCATGTGGATCATTTAGATCCTTTAACACCTCTGTGATCTTCCTCCCCAAAACTCACAAAGCCGGTCTAATCCTGAGGGGGGGGAGAATCAAATAAATCCCAGTAGAGGGGCACCTTACGGTACACCTGACCAGTACTCCTCAAAACCATCAAGGTCATCCAAAACCAGGAAAGTAGGGCGCCTGGATGGCTCAGTCAGTTAAGCGTCTGACTCTTGATTTCGGCTCAGGTCATCATCTGATGGTTTGTGGGATTGAGCCCAGCATAAGGCTCTGCACTGACAGCCTGGGAACTTCCTTGGTATTCTCTCTCCCTCTCTCTCTGCCCCTTCCCTGCTCGCGTGTGCACTCTCTCTCTCTCTCTTAAAAATAAATAAATAAAACTAAAAACAAAAAAAGAAAGTGAAAGGAATTACACAGCCAAGAGGAGTCTGAGGAGACCTGAGAATTGCAATGAGGTGTCCTGAAGGGGATCCTGGAGCAGAAAAGGGATATTAGGTTAAAAACTAAGGAACTCAGTAGGAATTTACCCAAGAGATATGGCAGTGCTGCTGCATAGGGGCACATGTACCCCAATGTTCATAGTAGCACTTTCAACAATAGCCAAATCATGGAAAGAGCCTAAATGTCCATCAACTGACGAATGGATCAAGAAGATGTGGTTCATCTATACCATGGAATACTACATGGCAGTGAGAAAGAATGAAATCTGGCCATGTGTAGCTATGTGGATGGAACTCAAGGATGTTATGCTGAGCGAAATAAGTCAGGCAGAGAAAGACAGACACCATATGTTTTCACTCATATGTGGAGCAGGAGAAACTTAACAGAGGACCATAGGGGAGGGGAAGCAGAAAAAAATAGATAAAGAAAGGGAGGGAGACAAACCACAAGAGACTCGTAAATACTGAGAACAAACTGAGGGTTGATGGGGGGTCGGGGACAGGGCAAAATGAGTGATGGGCATGGAGGAGGGCACTTGTTGGAATGAGCACTGAGGTTATATGGAAACTAACTTGACAATAAGCTATATTTAAAAAAAAACAAACCTAAGGGCGCCTGGGTGGCTTAGTTGGTTAAGCATCCGACTTTCGCTTAGGTCATGATCTCACAGTTCGTGAGTTGGAGCCCCGCGTCGGGCTCTGTGCTGACTGCCAGCTCAGAGCCTGGAGCCTGCTTCAGATTCTGTGTCTCCCTCTCTCTCTGACCCTTCCCTGCTCACGCTGTCTCTCTCTCTCTCTCCTAGAAATAAATAAAAATATTTTTAAAAAAAACCTAAGGAACTCCAAATACAAACATTAGTTAATAATAATAATAATAATAATATACTAATATTGGCTCCTTAACTGTGAGAAATATACCAGAATCATGTAAGATATCAACAGGGGAAATGGGAGGGGGTGCTGAAGGTAGGGGGATGTATGGGAATTCTCTGTACTATCAGCTCAATTTTTTTGTAAACTGAAAACTGTTCTAAAACATTAGATCTAATAATAAAAAGAAAGAAGGCAGGAAGGAATGAATCCAAGGAGATGATTATTTGCCCTGTGGGAAGGAAAAGAAATAGGGCTGTTTGCATATAGCTGGAAATCACACACTCTTGGAGTAGATCTTTGTTTTTATTTAATGTTTTATTAATTTTGAGGGAGAGAGAGTAGGGAAAGGACAAAGAGAAGGGGACAGGATCTGAAGCAGGCTTGCACTGATAGCAGAGAGCCTGATGTAGGGCTCGAAATCACAAACCGTGAGATCATGACCTGAGCCAAAGTAGGACGCTCAGCTGACTGAGACACCCAGGTGCTCCTAGCGTGGATCTTTTATGGCTCAGGCACATCTCCTGAGCTATCAGAAGTCCATGCGGGAAAAAGAACCAGAGAGTTGTAACTACCATGACCACATCTTCTGATCCAAAAATCCATTCAGGCGCCCTGAAAACGGGAACGTTTTAAAATCAGGACTCTTGGGGCACCTGGGTGGCTCAGTCGGTTGAGCGTCCAGCTTCGGCTCAGGTCATGATCTCGAGGTTCATGGGTTCGAGCCCCACGTCAGGCTCTGTGCGGACAGCTCAGAGCCTGGAGCCCGCTTTAGATTCTCTGTCTCCCTCTCTCTCTGCCCATCCCCCACTCATGCTCTGTCTCTCTCTGTCTCAAAAATAAATAAACTATAAAAAATTTTTTTTTTTAAATAAAATCAGGACTCTTGTAGATCATCTCAGGTGGGCAGCTGGTGGTATGTATTATTCAAATGGAAAAGGGAGGGAGACCACCCGGCCTGCTGTGGGAGGCTCCAGCGTGGCCGTGAGCAGCCTCAGGGATGTGGTGAGAATGAGGACAAGCAAGTTAACATGCTGAGAAAGGGAACCAGTTCGGGTTTCCAAATATTTATTGTGACGAGCCTCGTTCCCCAGTAAACGCTTCATAAATATATGTTGATTGATTGTTGGCTTCATTCTTCTGATAAATATTTTTGAAATCATCATAAGCACTGAGCTAAGTTCTGTGAGGAGGCTACCCAGATAAATGAAAGGAGATTCATTCCAGACACATGGCCAGAACTCTGCATTTTACTGATTCCAAGACACAAATTTTTAAAATTTCTGTGTCTCTGAAGCTGAGGGATATCCCGTTGTCCACCAGTGGCCTTGGCATGGCCGTGACCGTACACTTGGCTGTAACTGTTCGTGTTGTGTCACCTTCAGATGAATGACAGGCATGGCTGGTTGGAGTTTACTTACCATTTAAGATAACATCTTGGGCACCTGGGTGGCTCAGTCAGTTAAGCATCCAACTTCGGCTCAGGTCATGATCTTGTGGTTTGTGAGTTTGAGCCCTGCGTCAGGCTTTGTGCTGACAGCTCAGAGCCTGGAGCCTGCTTCGAAATCTGTGTCTCTCTCTCTGCCCTTCCCCTGCTCACACTCTCTCTCTCTCAAAAATAAATAAACATTTAAAAAAATGTTAATAACTTCTAAAAGATAGCACCATGATTCAGTACAGAAATTAAAAGTTGGTGTGGCCGCAGAAAGGCATGGAAATAGGGCAGTGGGGAACAAATTAAATAGTGGAGTAGTAAATACGTGTCATTACAATTCCCCATGTTCTTGCAAAGCTAGAATGAAGTGCTGTGGGTCTTAAGCAATATACGTAGGGGCACCTGAGTGGCTCAGTCGGTTAAGCGTCCGACTTTGGCTCAGGTCATGATCCCCCAGTTCATGAGTTCGAGCCCCGCATTGGGCTCTGTGCTGACAGCTCAGGCCCTGGAGCCTCTTTCAGATTCTGTGATTCCCTCTTTCTCTCTGCCCCTCCCCGGCTCATACTCTCTCTCTCTCTCTGTCTCTCTCTGTCTCTCTCTCTCTCTCTCTCAGAAATAAATAAACATTAAAAAAATTTTTTTGAAAAAAAGAAAAAGAAGAAATGTACCTAGAAGCAACAGAAATAGATTAGGCTGTTTTGTCACTAAGAAGTGTGCAAACGGAGGAGCTCTGCACTGCAGTGTGGAGCCTGCTTGGGATTCTCTCTCTTTCTCTCTCTGCCCCTCCTCCACACGTGCACACTCACACAGGCGCTCTCTCTCTCTCAATAAATAAACAAACTTTTAAAAAAAATTAAATAATAAATAAATAAATAAATAAATAAAAGAAGTGTGCAAATGGGGAGCAGAACTCACACCTACAAGGCCAGTGGAATGGTCAACAGAATGTAACAATGACTGCAGGAGTGACAGACAACCTGCGGCAGACTCTGCAGTTAGCACATCACACATGCAGCTGTCAGAGGTGTCCACTGACCTTGACCGAACTCCTTGCAAATGCGATTCGACCTGGAAAGAATAATCCTCTGGGTTAGTGAAACAGGAAAATGCTAACTCGACCTTGGCATTGTACTGGCCACGGAGAAGTTCCAAGTGGTAAGGAGCAAGGTATTGTAAATTAGCTTGCGGTGTTTCTTTCCTTGGTCGTGCCTAAAATAATGGTGTTTCTTGCCATGGGCGGTGTCTTCGATTTGCTGGAGTCTACTATGGGTGACGGGGGCGAAAAATGAGCTGTCTTCATTTAGGAAACACCTTGCCTTGTTAAGGTGAGTGCTGAGAATCAGAAGGCATTAGAACAGAGGTAACATGCTGGGCACTCACAGCCACTGACGTCACAAAAAGGTGACAACTGGTACCTTCTGACAGAAGTCCCCGTCCCAGCCTGTGAGGTGGTCCTGCTGAGAAAATGAGCCGTGAATCAGATCAAGTCCCTCAATCCACATAACCAGTGACAGCAACTATCAAAAGCAAAGGAACATGTTAGGACCTGAGAAATACTATGGCACAAAGACTTGGTTTCTTCAAAAGTAAGTGTTGAGAGGGGCGTCTGGGTGGCTCAGTAGGTTAAGAGGCCAACCGCAACTCAGGTCATGATCTTGCAGTTCGTGGGTTCAAGCCCCGCATCAGGCTCTGTGCTGACAGCTCAGAGCATGGAGCCTGCTTCGAATTCTGCAACTCCCTCTCTCTGTCCCTCCCCTGCTCATACTCTCTCTCAAAAATAAATAAATGTAAAAAAAAATTTTTTAAATAAGTGTTTAGAATAAAAACCCAAGAAAGATAAGGGAACCTACTGACTAAAATCGATTTAAAAGACCTATCATGGACTTAGTGATTTCCTTTCAAGGAACGGAGCAGAGAAAGGAGAAGATAGTAACTTTACGGTGGAGAAGCCTGGAGACATCGTGTGGCCAGGCGATGAAGGGGAACACCACCAGTGATGCCGTGTGGATGCCACCCCCCTCCCCACGGGGCTCCACCTCTGTGGTGTTCTGACCAAAATCCCGCATCCCCGGTCTAATCATGAGGGCGGTCGTCAGACGAACCCAGTTGGGAGACAGTCTGCAGAACCCTCGGCTTTCTGCACTCAACCCTGCCGAGGCGTGAAGAATAAGGAAAGACTCAAAACCACTCACACATCAAAGAGGGGCCGAGCCCATGTGTGCATGGGACAGGGCAGAAGAGGCTTCCCAGGGACGTGCATATGGACTAGATCCGTAGCCCACCAGGCGGCTGTGTGGTGGGAGGGCACTGCTGGCCAGGGCGGCGGCCGGCGGCTTCCATGTTGTTTGGTCAGCCCTGCCTTTGTCTGTCCTCCCTGCTCAGCCCAGTCTCAGCCTCTCGGAGCTCCCAAACTAGTCCTGGATGAGGCAGCCAGACCCTCAGAGCCTCAGCCCACAACCCTTCCCCACCCCCACCTCCTTCTAAAGCCATCCTCCAGTCCCCAGACCAAGAGGAGGGGCTTTGGCCATTCTGGGGAGAAAAGTTGCTGCAGAGCAGCAGGGGTGGGAGCCAAGGTCCCAAGGGCGGAGTGTCGGGGGCAGGTGGCAGCATGGTGATGCAGGCAGAGGGCAGGAGGCTGGCCAGCCTGAGGAGCCCACACGGTTGGACCAGGATTATTTAGGAAGGAGAATTCATGCGCTCCTGGATGGCCATCCGGCTTCTGCCCCGAAGGTCACGTGCTGGGTGCTTGACTTGTGTCACATCCTCTCTCTGAGACTCCATCCAGCGGGAGGGGACAACCAGATGCGCTCCAAGACCTCCAGCTCAATGATTATATGACTCAATTCCCGCTCCGAGGGGAAGAAGATTCCTGAAAGCATTAGAAAGGCCATTCCCTTCCAAAACTCCAAGCGGAAACGTAAAAGAGAAAGAAGCAAGGCTGGCAGGCAAGGGCTTGACGCCGGTATGGGTCATATCCGAGGGCGGTGCTCTCCGAGGAAGGGCAGGGTGCCTTTCTTTGCCCTGCAGGCAAGTGACTTACAGGGATCCACTTTCACAAGCTTTAAGAAGGGAGAAGAGAGCACCGTGTCCAGGTCCACCTTCCTCTCTTTTTGCCACCTGGCATTTCCTTTGACCTCGGAGGGGGCCTGGCTGGGGAGGTGAGAGAATTATCTATCCCTGGGCTTCAGGTAACTCGGGGGTGAGCATCAAAGTGCTGGCTCGCCGCCTGCTAGCAGGTGCCTGAGTCACACAGACCTGAGATCACTCAGCCCCCGTCTGTCCCCAGCAGCCCAACTACCCGCTCCTGCAGGATTTTCCTTCTTTGTCTGACTCATCCTAGGACTGAAATTGGACCACGTGGTTACCCTCTGGCAAATTACTTGGCTGGCAAAGTCATGCCCCCACCTCCCCCCCACCCCTTCCCCAAACAGCCATCTCAGCCCAGGACCACAGCGAGCTCCTCTGTCTCACAGCTCACAAAGGGTCTTCTGCCCAAAACTGTGCCTGGATGGTTTTCTCCCCTGACACAGTAGTTGGCATTGCAGGGACAGTCAGGGCCGTCTGCGGCCCCAAAAGAATCTCCGCTTTTGTTAACTTGCTCAATCGCCTGGAAAGCAAAGCCAGAGAAACTGCCTGGTTCAGACAGATGTTCCCCCCACCCTCTGTTCAAACCACATAAAGTCCTGGCTCACCAGACACTGGCCAATCCCACAAGGCCAGGGTTGCTGCCAGACACCTGGCGGGAGCCACAGTGGCCTCATTCTGGAAGCCGGGGGGCCCCGCCCCTTTTCAAAATGAACTGTGCATTCATCTTTCAGGGTCCCGGTTTCCAGAAGCGTCCCAGGCTCAGCTGGTTGTGTTGGCGGGGCAATCGTGCCTTCATTGGCTTGACGGGTCCATTCATTCCCCAACTATTTGCTGAGCGCTGACTAGGTACCAAGCCCTGTTTTGGGCACCGGGCACATCCAAATCAGTAAAGCAGAACTGGCTTCCTCCCTTGGGGGAGCTGACACTTTCATGCTTGAATGAGACTGTGAAGATGTCGGTCTCCAGAGCTCTCTTTCCAGAGCTCTCCTTGCACCTCCATGGCTCCCTACTCCTACCAAGCAGGTACTGCTTTCATGGCGACTCCCACGGCAAAGGCAACCTCAGCCAACTTCAAGGTGCATTTGCCACGTGCCAAGTGCTGGGCCAGATACATAACATGCACTATCTCACGAATCTTCACAACGCCCTAGGAGGGGTGCCCTCTCATAGCTCTGGTGTAAGGATGAGGAAACTGAGGCACATGTAGACTTGCACATGCTGATACCTGGCAGAGCCGTATTTGGACCCATCTGACTGGAGAATCCACACTGGTAGTTGCGGGGCCATTGAACTTCATCCATTTAGGTCAGGTTCCTTTTTGGAGTGAATCACTTGGGTCTGCTCTCCCTTATTTTTTTTTAAACTAGTTTCAGTTTACTTTTTTTGTTAGTGTTTTTTATTTATTTCTGAGAGAGAGAGAGAGAGAGAGATAGTGTGAGCAGGAGAGGGTCACAGAGAGAAGGAGACACAGAATCTGAAGCAGGCTCCAGGCTCTGAGCTAGCTGTCAGCACAGAGCCTGATGCAGGGCCCAAACCCACAAATCCTGAGATCATGACCTGAGCCAAAGTCGGACATTTAACAGACTGAGCCACCCAGGCGCCCCGAGTCTGCTCTCCCTTAAACATGCCACAGCACCAGAGGAATCTGTGATGCCTGCCTTAGGATGAGGTTCAGTTACAAGAGACTGGAAGCCCAAATGCACAGAAGCTTTAGAAAGAGAAGTTTGCGATCCCTATCAAAATAGCACCAATATTCTTCACAGAGCTAGAACAAACAACCTAAAATGTGTGTGGAACCAGAAAAGACCCTGAATAGCCAAAGCAATTTTGAAGAAGAAAACCAAAGCTGGAGGCATCACAATCCCTAACTTCAAGCTGTATTACAAAGCAGTAATCATCAAGACAGTATGGTACTGGCACAAACACAGACACTCAGATCAATGGAACAGAATAGAAAACCCAGAAATGGACCCACAAAAGTATGACCAACTAATCTTTGACAAAGCAGGAAAGAATATCCAATAGAATAAAGACAGTCTCTTCAGCAAATGGTGCTGGGAAAACTGGACAGTGAAGTGCAGAAAAATGAACGTGGACCAATTTCTTACACCATATGCAAAAATAAACTCAAAATGGGTGAAAGACCTAAATGTAAGACAGGAGGCCATCAAAATCCTAGAGGAGAAAGCAGGTAAAAACCTCTTTGACCTTGGCCGCAGCAACTTCTTACTCAACATGTCTCTGTAAGCAAGGGGAAAAAAAGCAAAAATGAAATACTGGGACCTCATCAACATAAATAGCTTCTGCACAGAGAAGGAAACAATCAGCAAAACTAAAAGGCAACTGACAAAATGGGAGAAGATATTTGCAAACGACATATCACATAAAGGGTGAGTATCCAAAATCTATAAAGAACTTATCAAATTCAGTGCCCCCAAAACAAATAATGCAGTGAAGAAATGGGCAAAAGACATGAATAGACACTCCTCCAAAGAAGGCATCCAGATGACTAACAGACACATGAAGAAATGCTCATCACTCATCCTCAAGGAAATACAAATCAAAACCACAATGAGATACCCCCTCACACCTGTCAGAGTGGCTAACATTAACAACTTGGGCAACAACAGATGTTGGCGAGGATGCAGAGGAAGCAGATCTCTTTTGCACTGCTGGGGGGAATGCAAACTGGTGCAGCCACTCTGGAAAACAGTATGGAGTGTCCTCAAAAAATGAAAAATAGAAGTATCCTGGGACCTAGCAATTGCACTACTAGGTATTTATCCAAGGGATACAGGGGTGCTGTTTCAAAGGGGCACATGCACCCCAGTGTTTATAGCAGCACTATCGACAGTAGCCAAAGTATGGAAGGAGCCCAAATGTCCATCCATGGATGAATGGATAAAGAAGAGGCGGTATATGTATACAATGGAGTATTACTTGGCAATCAGAAGGAATGAAATCTTGCCATTTGCAACTTTGTAGATGGAACTAGACGGTTTTATGCTAAGCAAAATTAGTCAGACAGAGAAAGACAAATATCCTATGACTTCACTCATATGAGGACTCTAAGATACAAAACAGATGAGCATAAGCGAAAGGAAGCAAAAATAATATAAAAACAGGGAGGGGGACAAAACATAAGAGACTCTTAAATATAGAGAACAAACAGAGGGTTGCTGGAAGGGTTGTGGGAGGGGGGATGGGCTGAATGGGTAAAGGGCGTTAAGGAATCTGCTCCTGAAATCATTATTGTACCATGTGCTAACTTGGATGGAAATTTAAAAATAATTAAATTATTTTTTTTTTTTTAAAGAAAGAGAAGTTTATTCCTCTCTTGTGTAACAGATCCAGGTCAGTGTCCTGGGCTGGTGTATAAGTCCATGGTGCTGGCTCCTGGTCTCCCGCTGCTGAACTGTATGTGGCTTAGGTGCTTCTGGAAAGCACGGGTACGTTGAGGTATGAGGGATATGCATCTCAGACAGACACCATTTTTTAAAAATATTTATTTATTTTGAGGGTGGGGCAGAGAGAAGAAAACAGAGGATTAGAAGTGGGTTCTGTGCTAACTGTGGAGAGTCCGACATGGGGTTCAAACTCACAAACCATAAGATCATGACCTGAGCCGAATTCAGACACTTAACAGACTGAGCCACTCGGGCACCCCATCGGCCAACCACTATTATTATTTGAGGATCTCATCCATAAACGTAACGCTCCATTTGACTTCACCCTGTCCGTCTATTCCCTTGAGAGGGCCCCCACCATCCTTGGACGTACATTTTACAACCTAACTCGGTCTAGACTCCACTCTGAGCTCTGTAGGCCTGGTGCACACCCCCCTGGGAATTTCTTGCCTCTCCCACCAACTGGCTCCTGTGCTTCCTGTGTCCGTTGGCTAATACACCACAGAGCTTAGAGAGCTCAAAGGTCACTGTGCAGCCCCTTCCAAGGGCATGTGCTCACCTGGTCATATGTTTCTTGGAACAATTTGCAAAAGCACATATTTCAACTGCAAAAAAGGTTCTCGCCCACGTCCCCTTCATCATGCTTCCCCTTACACAATGAGTAGCTATGGACATTTTGGGATCTGGGTAACGAAAAGTTGAATTGGAGATACATTCAACTGGGGCTTGATGAAGTACACGTAACAAATTCACAGTCACTTCCGCATACAGTTAAATCATTACTTACCCTCATGCAGCAGTGGCTTCCAGGAATAGCCCACCCACTTGGCTGACTCAATGGGTGAGGTGACCAGAAGGGGTAAGGCCAGCAGAGGTGTCCTATTACGAGCCTGTCCTAGACTGCAGTGCCCAATCAGAAGATGTGGATGGTGGAGGACTCAAGGTTGAAGTGCACAGAGCTAGAAACCCATCTGTGGAACACTCTTCCAATTCCCAAAACAGAAATCATAAGCAGAATCTTCAGTTCTTATTGTGCCTTATCAGAAAACAAAACGTTTTTCTTTCTGTCAGAAATAAATAGATCATGGCAGCATTTAAAGTGATAAATGTACCATTCTACTTGGTTCTTTAACAGGAACCACACAAATATAATTTTTAAGAAGTCCTGTATTTGTAGGGCACATCAGTGTAGTGTTTCTACGAACAGTGAGTATTTCTGGGTGAATTCAACACAATAAATCAAGATGGTGTCTCAGTTTGTCTGATGCATCTTGTCATGATGAAGTCCGGCAGTTCCAGAAGAAATAGCACCAAGGAAGCAAAATGACTCGGAGAAACAAATGCTATCAAGCTGTACCGATGAGTTAATAATAAAGACACCATGATATTTTGCAGGATCTTGTTTCCAATTTTTTCAAGTTTGTAATTTGTGGGGATTTCTTTCTTTGTTCTAAATAGTAGTCATTTTTCATACCTGATTTTTTTTGTGACTCCGTATTTATTTTTTTGCTTTTAATTTTTTAACGTTTATTTATTTTTGAGAGAGACAGAGCGCAATCAGGGGATGGGGCAGAGAGAGAGGAAGATGGAATCTGAAGCAGGCTCCAGGCTGAGCTGTCAGCACAGAGCCGGATGCAGGACTCAAACTCATGAACCACGAGATCATGACCTGAGCTCAAGTCAGAAGCTTAACTGACTGAACCACCCAGGTGCCCCAAAAAATAACAAATTTTTTTTTAAATGTGTGGGGGTTTGATGTTTGGAATTATTTATTTTATTTTCTTGGATCTTGGCTATCTAAAAGTGCCCCTTTTCTACCTTATACTTAATTGGTAGTGTAACTGGGTATAGAATTCTTGATTGGAAGTTATTAAACCTTCAGCATTTGGAAGGTACTGCTTCACTATCTTCTAGCTTCCAGGACTGCTGTTGAGAAATCCAAACCCATTTTGATTTCTGTTCCTTTGCATGAGACCCATTTCCTGTCTCTGGAAACTATAGAATCTTCTTTGTTCATAGGTTTCCATGCCTTGATGTGACCTATTTTATCCATTGTGCTGGACACTCCATGAGTCTTTAAATCTGGAAATTTACATCATGCAGGTTTGGGGGATTGAATTATGTTACTGATAATGCTTTCTCTGTTTCATTTCCTCTCTCTCTCTGAGAAGAGAGGGCATTATTATTATTTGAGAGACTGTTGCATCTCCTATACTGGATCTTTAATTTCTCAACTTTTCTATTTTTTCTCTTTGTCCTTTTACTTTACTTTCCAGGAATTCTCCCAACCTTTCTATTTATTTGTTAATATCAACTATCAGTTTTTAAAAATTCACAAGAACTCTTTTGTGGCTCCCTGAATCTTCATGTTTTATAACATTCTGTCCCTGCTTCATGGATATAATGTTGTCTGCCATCTCCTTAAGGAAGCTAGTAATTGTTTTTGTTCTGCTTTGTTTTGTTTTCTTCTCCTTATACAGTCTCTTTCCTCCAAGTTGCTTTTTTCGTGTTTAGGCAGTTGGTTGATTTTGAGTCTATCATGTTAGAAACTTTCCTCAGATGTCTTGAAATCCTAATTATCTAGTTGCATTGAAAGAGATTAAAAAGCTGAGTTAGTGAAGGTTATCACCTGGGAGCTTCATAATCGCGCTCTGGTTATCCTGTCAATGGGGACGAATGTCCTCATCTTTAGCTCTTTCCTCTTGGGCTGATCAGATTCCCCAGAAGACTCTATTCCCAGTATGAATGGTAAAGCCTTCCATGTTGCATCCTGGGAGGCAAGTTGGGGCCAGGCAGTTGGAGAGCTCAGCATTCAGAATGCATATGTTCCTTTTTTTTTTATGTTTATTTTTATTTATTTTTTAAATTTTAATGTGTATTTATATTTGAGGCAGAGAGACAAAGCATGAGTGGGGGAGGGGCAGAGAAAAGGGAAACACAGAATCTGAAGCAGGCTCCGGGTTCTGAGCTGTCAGCACAGAGCCCGATGCAGGGCTCGAACCCACAACCCGTGAGATCATGACCTGAGCTCAAGTCAAAAGCTTAACCGACTGAGCCACCCAGTGCCCAATGTTTATTTTTGAGAAAGAGAGAGAGACAGAGACAGAGTGTGAGCAGGGGAGGGGCAGAGAAAGAGGGAGACAGAATCTGAAGCAGGCTCCAGGCTCTGAGCTGTCAGCACAGAGCCCGAGCTGGGATTCGAACCCACAAGCCACGAGATCATGACCTAAGCCCAAGTCGGACCCTTAACCGACTAAGCCCCCCAGATGCCCCAGGAACAGTCTGTTTTAAAACTCACCCTCCCATCTGTCATTTTTCTCTGCCAATAGACCGTATGTGCCTGCAGTTCTGTCCAGCTCAGAAATAACCTTTTAAACCTGACTCCTTCCATCCAGCCACGTCTGTAAGACAAAACATCTCCACAGCCCGACGTTGCTTTGCTCACATTCCACTCCAAGAACCAAGACAATAACATCAAGACGCCTTGACTTCAACTATGTGGTTAGGTGGTCACGCAAAGGATGCAGAAGTGCCTCCTTACTTCTCTCATCTCTGTCTCTTTGCCGCCGCCGCCGCTGCCATCACCAATCCTTCACATCTGAGAGTTTCTGGCATCATTTACAGAAAGTCGGTGTCACTATCCCAGGGAAGACAGTTAAACAAACTTTAGAGAAAGATGACAGTAATGACATAACTTGCTCCTTAGGCTTAAACTTGTCAAGCAATAATGCTGATATTTTGAGTTCAACACACTGCCATTCCAATATTATTATTATTATTATTATTATTATTATATGTGGCAAACGACGGTGCTATGGATGCTAGGAAAAGGTGGCGGGTATACATCCTTGCTTAGAATTAGGAAAACAGACAAAATCTGCTTTCACTCTCTGGATCAGCATAAACATTTTAAAAGGTTTCGACTTTTCTCCAGATTTCTCTCTCTTGATGAATTGCCCTCACTCATTCAGTGGGGAGAACCAAGAGCCTCCCTCCTTTTCTCATCTTCCTCCCTCCCTCTAAGCCTCAGTGTCCCCACCTGTCTGCCTGATGAGGGAAGTGGACCAGAAGATAAGCTCTGAGATCCCCAGGCGCTTAGAGTCCAGGCCCTTCTAGGGAGAGGAAGGGGCGCGGTCGTACCCTCAGCCTGGACCTCTCTGCCTCCCTGGTGGACCATGGGCTCCCCAGGGCCCCTGTCGGCTCTTCTCATCAGTGAAGACTCAGAAAAGGAAGGGCAGGAAGCTCCTAAGCGATGACTTCTTAGCCTGTTCACAAGGAGAGCAGAGGCTGCTGGGAGGGGTCCAGGCCTCTCCCCCCCCCCAATTAGACAGAAGTTGGGGCCAGACAGTGGGCTGATGCTCTTGCATGTACTCAGGTTCCTGCCCCAGCCCTCCTAAGCTCTTCGGGGTGACCTTGGCCCAGCCTCTGGCTGCCCGGAGGCACAGACAGCCCGTGGAGTCATTTTAGTGAGCCTCTGTCAGCCGGCTGAGAGTCCCTGAACTGTCCAGTGCCTTTCCCTGTGGCCCCAGACTTGGCATGTAGCCCACAGGGTGGAAGGGAGAACCCACAGACCTCGCAAGCCAGACCCAGGAAGCACACAGGCAGCTGGGAGGAGGCAAAGAGCCCAGTACCATCGACTTTTACAGCCCAACGACCGGTGTGAATGCCTCATGCCCAGACCACACACTTGCTGCTCCACACACAAGTCCTTGCGGACACGTTCAGATGTCTTCTCTTGGCCCTTTCCCGCCTCATGCATTCGGCCACCCCTTGACGCATTCTTCAAAGCAACTCCGTTTGTCGAAAACCCTTCCTGGGATGTCAAGTCCTGCCTCTGGGGATGATGACTAACTGGCCTTGGGCAGGTAGCAGAACTCAGCAGTGCGCCTCATGTGTAACGCGGCCGGGGCGCTGGGAGCCTTAGACCCTGTGCAGGTGAAGAGCCTGGCGCCGCAGATTCGCAATTCTGTCAAGAGGCGCGGTGGCCCGGCTTTAAAGTCTTGTGAGCCAAACCAGGTAGCAGAGGCGCGAGCTCCGGAGAAACCAGGGCTTGGGTGACGCACACATGGGATTCCCGTGCAAAACAGGGCTCACGAGGGCCTCCTTGTCGCCTGGACAGCGAGGGAAAGAGGATCGGCTTCTCCCAAGGCGACCTTTGCGCATGTAGACAAGACCTGATCACTCCCGGCCTTGAGAGGAAGGACTAGCCCGGGAAAGTGGTAACTAGTCCCGGCACCCCGGGGCACCCCGGGGCACCCCGGGAGGGAGAGGCGGGCGCTGCGACAGGAAGGGGAGGAGGAGACAGCGGATGGGACAGGCCGGCCCAGCTCCAGCTCCCCCGCGCAGGGCGGGGTCCGGGGGGGCCCCCC
>NW_027532172.1:3066536-3118905 GCF_008692635.1 Crocuta crocuta | reverse complement strand
GACCGAGGCGCCCCGGAGCCATGGCCGGCCAGAACTGCGGGGCCACAATCGCACTGCTGGGGGTCCTGCTGCTCGGCGCCGCGCATCCGGGAGCCGGTGAGTGCCGTGCGGCGGTAGCGAGTGGCGCGGGTGGTGGAGATGGCCGGCGAGCGGGCGCNGGGGGCGACGCAGTCGCGATGCACCGACGGCGCGGGGTCCCCGGAACCGCCCGGCGCCGGGGCGCGCGGCGTCGGGCGAAGTGGCCGTGCCCTCCTGGGTTCCGAGCGACCTCGCCCTGGGCGCAGGCCGGGCACATCGGAGTGTCCCCGAGCGGGGAGCCGGGCGGCCGGGGGTGATGAGCCCGGCGCCAACGGCTCAAGAAGAGAGAAGTGCGCGCCCCAGCCGAGTCCCGGGGACCTGCGGTGCACTGGGGGCTTTACCTGAGTGCTTTGGGGGCGCCGGGGCTGGCTGTGGGGAGGGGGCCTTCCTCTCTTGGCCCACCCTCTACCTCCTCACCTGGGGCTGGAAGAAGAGGCCAGAAAACAGTGGGTTGGCTCCGGTAGCGCCCGGGATCACCCTTTTCCCGGTCCGCACGCCCCATTCTAGCTCTCCCGAAGTTCGGGAACGTTAATTTGAAAATGAAAGCGCCAAACTGGAGAAGGCTCCGGGCGTCGGTGCCAGGGGCGCCCTGCGCTCCAGCCCCCGGCGCCTCCGGGTAGTGTTTGTACTTTGACCCCGCGAGGGAGTGGGCGAGGGGGCGTTCCGGAGACGTGTGTGAATTTCCAGTTGATCCGGTTGTGCACCGGGACCGTCGCCTCCCGGCTGCGGGTGCTTGCCCTGTGCCTGGGATGGGGGTGGGGAGTGGGGGTGCCCTGCGGGCTCTGGAAGTATCAAAACGTAGAAATAAACCGGGGTTCTGCGTGTTAAGAACTTAATTTTAAGTCTTTCCTGAGGCTAGCACACGTTTTGTGATTTTTAAAGTTATCCAGGAAGTGAGTGGGGTCTTGGATTATTCTTTGCTTACCCCTAAGAGGGCCTTTGTGTTTGACGCGTAGGCAGATTAAGGTAAATTAAATGAAGGAATAAAACTAAGCGGGTGTGGTGAACTTTGGTGTTCTGGCAACTGCGGTCGTTACAAACCCACAGGAAAGCTTCCTGGTTCTTTTCTCCAAGAGCATGGTGACATATTACTGCAATTCCCCTATATCATTTTAAGACTTCATTTAAAACCTTGTGCCCGTGTGCAAATCTACTGTAATACAAATTTACTGTAAGACTGAATTTGCAAGATGTCCTTTGAAGAAAAAAAAATCCATTTAAGAATAAAGAGTGATTTCGCAGGTGAAAATGCGTGTAAATGTGAGAGAAAAACAGGTGTCCATCACACTTGGGAGCTGTATTGAAACTCAGAATCCTTTGAGATGTTTCCGGTTGTCTTTGATAGTCAGAAGTCTCCCAGCAAGAGCACGGTGTAAATCAAGGGATTACTAATGACAAGGATGAAGGCCGGCCTGAACAAGCCTCTGTTCAC
This sequence comes from Crocuta crocuta, assembly GCF_008692635.1. Lineage (NCBI taxonomy): Eukaryota > Metazoa > Chordata > Mammalia > Carnivora > Hyaenidae > Crocuta > Crocuta crocuta. The sequence continues at coordinate 3,117,395 of NW_027532172.1, read as the reverse complement.
AGGTCTGATTTCTCCCTGTGGCCCTGAGAGCTGCCATTTTGGTCTCCAGCACAGTCCCTTCCTTCTAGGAAGTTCTCGACTGTCGGAGCCATGCCTCATGGTTCAGGTATAGATTCGGGGAAAAGCCTAGGAACTTCCCAGCCTTCCTGTGGTCTCCGGGACTGGCTGTGTGTGGCCACCTCACTGGCCAGAACTGGGGGCTGCGTCGTTTGGAGGTTGGAGCTATTTCAGAGGACAGCTACTTTTCCTGACATCTTGGGGTTGGTCTGACAGGTGGGGGGTCTTGGAGAAGTTCCTTGAGTCTGTCCAGAAAGATGGGAAAAGCCGGAGAGCCCGACACAGTGGATTTGTTTTTTAAACCCCTGAACTCTCTTAACAAAGACAGCCTAGTGAACGTGAAGCTGGTGTCCCTGCAGAACTGACCTGCAAGGGAGAGTTTGCGTCTTGGTGCGGGAGTGTTAGCGTGAGTTTGGTGTAGCTGCGCGCTCTCCCACTTCCAAGAGCGAAGGACTGGTTAAGTTGGAATCATAACCGTGTTAAAACCTCAGCTTAGTGGCTTTTTAAGAATTGCTGAGTGGGGCTCCTGGGTGGCTCAGTTGGTTGAGCATCCGGCTTAAGCTCGGGTCATGATCTTGCGGTTCACGAGTTCAAGCTTCCACATCAGGCTCTGTACTGACAGCTCGGATTCTGTGTCTCCCTCTCTCTCTGTCCCTCCCCTGATGCACTCTATCTCTCTCTCTCTCAAAAATAAATATACATTAAAAATTAAAAAAAAAAAAAGAATTGCTGAGATACCAGAGTCTGGGTTCAGTGACCCCATTCTTGCCTCCATTGTGTTTCACCAGAAATGTGAGCAAACATCAAATGATGTGTTCACTGACCCTGGATGAGTCTCCGTCTTCGTCATTCTTTGGATTCAAATGAGGAGCTGGTGGCTGTTGTCTGGAATGAGTAACTGGTAGGGCTGATGAGTCTCCCTCACCCCCACAGATTTTCATGATTTAGAGTCAGAGAGGGCTGCTGTGCTGACCCTAAGGATGTGCTCTGGGGCTGGCCCATCAGCCTCAGGGTTCACCTCAGATGCTGCCATTTTGTGTGTGAAGACTGTACCCTACCCCACCATGCTCTTCTGGGGGGTTCTCCCAGGCTATCAATGTAGGGGAAGGAAGTTGAAAACTACAATTAAAATGTTTCACGTAATATATAGTTATTGTAGAAAAGTTGATAATAAATATAACCGAAATGAAAAAAATAATCTGTGAGCAAAGCACTTTGGTGCAATCTAATCTTGTGTGTGTGTGTGTGTGTGTGTGTGTGTATGCACAAAACCAAAACTGTGACCATCTGTTGTATGGCTTTAACCAGCCCCCACAGGTGGGCAGTTAGGCTGTTTCCCACTTTTCCTGCTAAAAAAACAGAACGTGTCCAACAATAGGGGACTGCCTATATCAGTTTTGATAGGTCTGTTCAGTGAAAAGCCATTGAAAATGATGTGGCGTGGATTCTATAATGACATGAAATGATGTCGTCTCTGTGTGGCTGAGGTTATAAAACAGTAGATGCTGGATTATCCCATTCTGCGATCTCTGAGCCGGGTTCTTGTTGCCCAAATCACTCTGCACTTTCTTGACGATTCTGTCCGACTAAAATTCTGGAAATAGAATTGCCGGCATGGAGAGTAGAGAAAACGCTCAGACTCTGGAGACTTCCTCCCTTGTGGCCTCTGGAGAGCTCGCCCTGTGGTCCTGGTGTACGTTGTGGCTGGCGTGTGCCAGTGCCTGGTCCCCTCACTCGCAGGCTGTCCTCACTCATGTCAATGACATCTATGGAAGAAGAAGCCTTTTCCTCCCTCTGGTTCAGCAAACAGGGTCTGAACAGTGTTGGTGGATATTCAAGAATCTTAGGAACACCCCAGCTAAGTGATTATTTTGCTAAAACACATAGAGCTGCGCACGCGCGCGCGCCCGCGCGTGCACACACACACACACACACACACACACCCCAGAACTGAGTCCCTTGACTTACAACTCAAGCCTTACCTGTGGGTTTGTCAAGCAGGGCTGACTCGGGTTTGGATGGGGAAGGGGGTGGAGTTTGCTGGTCAGGATTCATGATTGTGGTCAAGGTGGGTGGGGCCGCGGGTGGAGGTCAGGACCCCGGCGAGGGAAGACCCATGGCTAAGGCTGTCCACCTGAGTGATTAACAACAGTTCATACCCTCTAATTATCATTCTAAATGATAAAAACTATCCCACAAATTATTCCAAACCACTTCCTACAGCCTTGTAATTAGCCATCACCTTCTCCCAGGCAGCTGGCAATGATCTAACAACCAGCCAGGAGAGCCAAGTTTCCTGCCTCACCTCCTTGGGGCCTTGAGTTTGTCTTTCAGGACATCATTTTTAAAACTCACTAACTACTGCTTGTAATAGCTAACATGTCCTGAGCTCCGCACCAGCCGCCTTCTGAGTGTTTTATGTGTGACCATCTCCCGTTAACCATCGGGGATTCATTGTGTAAAATCACGCGTGCTGCACGAACCCACTAACCGATGCCCTTTGTCTCACGATTTCATACGGGAAACATTATAACAACCCCAACCCCCAACCATTTCCAAAAATAGACAAGGGCACCTAGCTGGCTGCATCAGCGAAGTGTCTGACTTCTGCTCGGGTCATGATCTCGAGGTTCATGAGTTTGAGCCCCGCGTTGGGGACCCTCCCCTACTCACGCTCTGTCTCTCTCTCTCTTTCTCTCAAAAAATAAATATTAAAAAAATTTTTAATGTTTAAAACAAAACACTGAGTGCTGTGTTCATATTTGTTCTGGGGATGTGTATGTGCTTTTAATATTCAAGCAGTTTGAAGACTGTGCTTCAAAACATCTCTACATGGTAACAAAAACTCAAATGGCACAAAAGGATCCGTGGGAAGAAGTATGTCCCCTTCCACCTCGGACCCCCAGGCTTTCTCCTAGAGAAAGCCTTGTTTCTTGTGCGTTGTTCCTGAGCAAGCCTATATATGCACAAGTGTATAAATGTTTGTACATCCCTTCTTTACACAGCAGGAGCATAACCATGGTATATAGTAAGAGATGGCCTCTTGATTTTGTTCACTTAGCAATCCATCACGTGCTCACTCCATATCAGAACATATGGGGGCTGCCATTCTTTTTGACGGCCACATAATGTTCCCAGTCGTGGGCACACCGTGTCATGTCAACAGCCTCTTACTGCTGGGTCGTCTCCAGTCCTTTCTGTGGCCATATTTGCGGGTTGCCTTTTTTTAGGCACATAGACAATTGTTTCTGTGGGTGCACTTCCCGGAGGAGGGAATTACTGGGTCAAGGAGTTTGAACAGAAAGCGTCAGAGAACAAATGGAGGAAAGTGAGTAACAGAAGTGAGACAACTTGCCCAGGGTCACAGCTAATAAGCAGGAGTGCCCTCTGTGAATCTGGGCAGACGCGTTTCGGAGTCCAGGCTCTATAGCTCCCCGCGCTGCTGTTTTCTCCTTCCTTCATTTTTTTCCGGTTGAAACTAACCGTAAGTTTTAGTCAGAGAAACATTTTGAGTTTCCTTTTAAATATTGACTTTGAATGAAATGCCCAAGAAGACTGAAGACAGATATGGGCTCTGGGAGCTCCTTGTGGGTTTACATTGAGTTACATCGGGTTACATTCGTTCTTACTGACTTCGACATTGGTGAGTCTAGTGGCGTGAGATGTAGGAGTCCTCCTGTGCAAAGAATAGTTCGTTAGTAGCAGTAATGATTGTGACAAGGACTTTGTGTTATCCCCATGTTCTCCCCATTTGACCCACGTCGCCCCACAGTATCCTAACCGGGTTGGTTTGGTTTGGTCTTCTCTACATAGTGATGCTGAATTTGTGAGAGAAGACAATAGGATATCAGAATTTGCCTTCACTTCACAAACTTGTAGGAAATGAGAAGTACTTTCTCTTTCTTCGGGTACTGGATTTAAAAAATAGGGGCGCCTGGGTGGCTCAGTCGGTTAAGCAGCCCACTTCGGCTCGGGTCATGATCTCATGGATCATGAGTTCAAGCCCCACATCAGGCTCCATGCTAACAGTTCAGAGCCTGGAGCCTGTTTCGGATTCTGTGTCTCCCTCTCTCTCTGTCCCTCCCCTGCTCATGCTCTGCCTCTCAAAAATAAATAAACATTAAGAAAAATAATAATAATATGCACTTCTCAATTCTCTCCCGAGAGAGCCCAAGACAAGAGCACCCTGGGAACCTCACTGGTGTGACTGCCGGGGAGGGGCTGCCCTCTTAGACCAGCTGTCTATCCTGCCAGATGGACACACAACTCAGTTGTACGACTCTGAGGCCATTAAACACTTCGCTTCAGCATGTGAACATGTTTCAGTAATAAATTTGGAAATACCTTAAAAGAATAAATTAAATACCTTGTTCCATATGCACAAATAATGTAGCTTTTTGTTTGTTTGCTTGCTTTTTTAATGTTTATTTTTGAGAGAGACAGAGTATGAGCAGGCAGATGGGCAGAGAGAGAGGGAGACGGGCAGAGAAAGAGGGAGACACAGAATCCGAAGCAGGCTCCAGGCTCAGCACAGAGCCCAGAGCCCAGCATGGGACTCAAACTCACGAACCGCGAGATCATGACCTGAGCCAAAGTCAGACGCTCAACGAACTGAGCCACCCAGGCACCCCAATGTAGCTTTCGTTAAGTTTTAAGTGAAGTGTAGATACTTCTGACCCTCAGTGACAGAAGATCAGAGTCTTCAGGGTGAAAGGTGCCATTTCTACAAAAACAGACGAGGTACCCGTCTGCTGCCTCTGTCTAGGATGATAAAAGACCATCTCCAGATGAATTTCATCAAATTTTATGCAGTCCCAAATTACATGGAGTTTAAACTAAGCTGCCGTTTGAGGTTTGGGGTCGGCCACTGGCCATGTGCGATGTCACACAATGCTTGGAGCCGTGAGGACCCTTCTGCAGCTCTTGACGGCGTGCGGTTCATCTGGGAGCAGGGCTCAGATGGTGTCTGTCCAGGCACCTGCCGGTCCATCCCAACAGATGCCTTATCTTGCGCGACCGATCCCGTGGCCGGAACATCAGGCTCTTTCAAACAAAGATGTGCAGCCGAAGCAACGTTGAACCTGAGAACAACTTGGAACTTTTTGGAAGCCATCCATTCAGACAGGCACTGGGATAGCACAAAGCTTGCTTCAAATCCTGACTCCACCACCTCTTAGCTAGACAACTTGGGCTGGTCACTTAGCCTCCCTGGGACTGTGGGTTCGGTTCCAAACAAGGACACACACCGCAGCACCTCATGGGTGGCTGGAGGTCCGAATGAAATAATGGCTGTAAGTCACTCAGCACGACGGTCTGGCCTAAAACACATTCCTTGGTGAGTGAGAATTGCCATCTTGTTTGATAATTGGAGCTGAGTCCGAGAAGAACTTGGAGATTTGCGGCAGTAGCAGCGAGTCTGGACCGAGCTGCCAGGCCCGTGTCTGCATCACCTGGTCGCTCGCAGGAGGCATTGACGTTGTTCTCAGGCTGCTGCTAACACGCCGTTTTGGTTACTCTCCCAGCGCAGTTGACTTTGGGCACGTGTGAGGGCATCTTGGGGGAAGTTCCTAGAAGAGAAGCTGCTGGATTAAAAACTCAAAGAAGTTGGGGGACGGAGGTGACTTAGTCGCTTAAGTACCCAACTCCGGATTTTGGCTCAGGTCACAACTTCCGGTGGTGAGATTGAGCCCGACGTTGAGCACGGAGCCCGCTTGGGATTCTCTCTCTCTCCCTCTCTCTCTCTCTCTGCCCCTCCCCCACTCATTCTCTCGTGTCTCTCTCTGCCCCTCTCCCACTCAGTCTCTCCTCTCTCTCCCTCTGTCTCTCAAAATAAATAAACACTTTTTTTTAAACTGCAAGAAGTTATCTTCAATGACACTAGCACAAGTTTTTAAAAACTGTTTGCAAGCGAGCATAGACACACACACACACACACACACTTCCTGTTAACCAAGGAACCGACCAGACAGGTTTTCTGGAACTTAAATGCCGTGCCCAATTACTCTGAGACATGAATGGGAACACCCCAGTAGGCTTCTGAGGATTGTGAGCAGGTGTCCTACGCCGAGACTGGGTGGGGGGGTGCCAAGCCGTGAAAGCCAAGCTGCACCGCTGCCTTTCATCCCCTCCGAGAGATGGAGAAGGATTGCTCAACAGGCCCAGAAGCTGCTGACAGTCTTATCAGGCACTTCAGCCTTGGGCTAAACCTGTCAAGAGCAAGTTCTCAACTTGTCCGAACACAGAAGACGGCTTTCAAATTGTAAACGGTGCCTGGGCCATCTCGCAGAAGCCCGGCCCAACCCAGTGGGGCTGAAGCGCTTGCATTAACATCTTGCAGCCTCCCTGGTCTCTCCCTGTGTGGGGAGTACAATCCACGGTGTCACCAGGAACCTGGGCCCCAGGGAAGGTGTACCCCGCCGGCACCTTGAAACTCTAGGTAAGCATCTTCTGCTCCTTGTCTGGTCGTTGGAGACTGGAAAGAACCCAAATATGCATCGTTAGAAGCCTGGTTAAATAAATTATGACACATCCCAACAGTGGATGCTACACAGCCATATGACGGAATTGGGTAGCTCTCGTGCACTGATGTGGAATGACCCCCAAGATACATGATGGAGAGGAAAACATAAGGTTCGGAACAGTGAGTAAAGCATGTTGCCTTTTGGCCAAAGGAAATGAAATAAAACAAAATAGGGGTGGCCTACAGGTATATACTTGCATACTCATAGATGTCCTGTACAAGGACACACACAGACTGGTATGGGAGTTGCCCCTGGCAACAACACCAGTTGAGAAGATGAGAGTGAGACTTTTACTGGTCAAACCTCATTTTTGGGTTTTTTTTTGCTTTTTTACTTTGTGTTTCATGTACTATTTATCTAAATGCAAAACATATTTTTTTTTTCGCTTTTATTAAGATATACAGAGGCACCTGAGTGGCTCAGTCAGTTAAGTGTCTGACCTTTTGTTGAGGCTCAGGTGGTGATCTCACGGTCCGGGAATTCGAGCCCCGTGTCAGGTTCCGCGCTGACAGTGCAGAGCCTGCTTGGGATTCTTTCTCCCTCTCTCTCTGCCCCTCCCCTGCTCATGCTCTCTCCCTCTGTCTCTCAAAATAAATAAACTTAACAAAAAAGGTATACATAACACAAGATTCAGCAATCTCAATGGCCTTATTCAGTGAATCGTGTCAGATGCATGACTCAACATTCCTGCTACCCTGCAAAATTCCTCCAGACCCCTTTGTCGTCAGTCTTTGGGCAACCTCTGATTTGCCTTTTGCCTTCTATCACCAAAGTTTTGCCTTAAAAATAGTTTTAAATTTGGGGCACCTGCGTGGCTCAGTCGGTTGAGTGTCTGACTTTAGCTCAGGTCATGATCTCACTGTTCATGGGTTTGAGCCCCGTGTTGGGCTCTGTGCTGACAGCCCAGAGCCTGGAACCGGCTTCTAATTCTGTGTCTCCCTCTCTCTGCTCCCCCACCCCCACCCCTACTCATGCTCTGCCTTTCTCTGTCTCTCAAAAAAAAAAAAAAAAAAAAACATTAAAATAGTTAAAGTTAAAAAATATCTTAAAAAATTAAAAGGCAGGTATGAGTATAACAATCAACAATTCTGCTTAATAAAAACACAGATATCATGAATGCAGATACTGTCTTCAAAAAGTCTACAGTTGCTCCCTGCAGGAATTTGGTTGTGTGGAAGGAACAGGGTAGAAGTATTAAGTTACTAGGAATTGGGGAACTAATGACCAACGCTGCCTTCTCCACTTGGAGCAACTTTTCTAGAAGAGCAAATTGCTGTGCTTCCTTCCTGTCCACTCAGAACGTAGCATGAGCAGGCCTAGAGAATTTGGTTTCTGCCTGGAAAATCTTTGAAAGATCTAGTCTAGTCTTAGGCCAGTTGGTAATAAACCCCACCCATTCCACAGATGATGGAGGCCCCGTATGCTAGACGGTGGACATGCAGAGGTAGGAAATGCCAGTGCCTTCAAACATGTGAACTGGGGGCCACAAATGGGTGGCTTAGAGTGCTTGGCTCAGTTCTGTTGGATTTGATTTGAAAAAAATCTGACTTCCAAAGTGTTCAGTAAATCAGGTACTGTCTGAATTAGCAAAGAAACTGTGTTGGCTTTTCTTGTTTCCATTGCTTGCCTGGGCCCCCGAAAGCATGAGTTTGAGACACTGTCCAAGGTAATAAGTACTCTTCAAAGATATATATGTATAAAAACTGCCATAAAGGTTGGGGATGGAGAATAGCTTTCATAGACAGGAAGAGAGAAGGCAGAGGACACCTTGTTTTCCTGATGTCTGAGGTCTGTGGGACCTCACAGTAACCATGAGGCTGGCCTGGGAGTGGAAGTGAGGCTCCGTCATTCATCATCAATAATCCTACTGTGTTGTTCTGATATCACAAGAACATTCTCCCACCATCTCTGAAAAAGACAACTTGCTAAGTGATCCACTCTCTGGAAAACATGTAATTATGGGTGATCCTTCAACATCCAGATGGCCAACAGACACTCGAAAAGATGCTCTACATCGCTCATCATCAGGGAAATGCGAGTCAAAACCACAATGAGATACCACCTCACACCTGACAGATTGGCTGAAATCAACAACACAGGAAACAACAGGTGTTGATGAGGATGCGGAGAAAGGGGAGCCCTTGTGTGCGTGGTGCAGCCGCTCTGGAAGACAGTGTGGGGGTTCCCCAGAAAGTTAAAAATAGAACTGCCCTATGATGAAACAATCACACCGCTAGGTATTTACCCCAGGAATATGCAAATACTAATTCAAAGGGATACAAGCACCCTGAAGTTTATAGTGACATTATCTACAATAGCTGAAATATGGAAACAGCCCAGGTGTCCATCGATTGACAAATGAATAAAGAAGATGTGGTGTAGATATACAGTGGAATATTACTCAGTATACTATGACTGAAGTCATAAATATATGACTTCATAAAATGAAATGAATAAATTTGAATGAAAATTTAAAAATGAATGAAGTCTTGACATTAGCAATGACATGAATGGAGCTAGAGAGTATTATGCTAAATGAAATAGGTTAGTCTGAGAAAGACAAATACCATATGGTCTCACTCTTATGTGGAATTTGAGAAACAAAACAAATGAGCAAAGGGGGAAAAAAGAGAGGCAAATCAAGAAACAGACTCCTAACTATAGAGAACACACTAATGGTGAGCGAAGGAGAGGGGGGTGGGGGTGGGTGAAACGAGTGATGGAGATTAAGGAGGGCCCTTGCTGGGATGCGCGCCGGGTGGTGTATAGAATTGTTGAATCACTATATTGTACACCTGAAACTAATATTACACTGTATGTTAACTAACTGGAACTTATTTATTTTTTTAAGTTTATTTATTTATTTGGGGGGGGTTGGGAGGGGCAGAGAGAGGTGAGGAGAGAGAGAATCCCAAGCAGGCTCCGTTCTGTCAGTGCAGAGTCAGCCGACATGGGGCTTGACCTCATGACCGTGAGATCATGACCTGAGCTGAAATCAAGAGTCAGACGCTTAAGCAACTGAGCCACCCAGGCACCCCTGATAATGTTTATTTATTTTTGAGAGAGAGTGCACATGCAAGCTGGGGAAGGGCAGAGAGAGAGAGAGAGAGAGGGAGAGACAGACAGTCCAACGTGGGGCTCAAACTCATGAACCTGTGAGATCATGACCTGAGCCCAAGTCAGATGCTTAACCGACTGAGCCACCCAGGCACCTCTGTTAACTGACTGGAATTTAAATAAAAACTTTAAAAAGAGTGATTCTTCAATGTATAATTTATAACTGGAGACCAGCTATGGGAGCAAAACAGAATGCAGTTGAATGAGGATTAAATGCTTCATTGCTCTGGGATTTTACCTGGATTTGTTCCCATCCTCCCTTCCTTCCTTGGAAATATCACTTAGCAATAGGACCAACTCCAGATGTAAGGAATATGGCTCATGAAAAGGAAAGTGCTCTGAACCACAGTCTCCCTCTCCCTTTCAGTGCGAACCATCTGCTTCTTTCTTCCACCTGCCAACACGACGTGCTGGGGAACCAGGCTCCTCAAAACCCTCATCTCAACATTCATGGTCCTTCAACCTTGTTTTTTATGTCCTTGAGCTTTTAGCATAATTATCTTAAGATCACTGGCTAGTCTCGATACTGGCACTGTCCAGGCTCCAATATGACCATCCTTGTTGATGTAACTCGTTGCATGATGATTGGACCCCTATAATTCCCATTCTCATTGATTTAAGACCTTCCATGTCAATATCTTCCATAGCACCCATCCTCATGGACATACGCCTTCCATAACAACGGTTCTTGTTGACAACGTACCTTCCATAGTGACCTTCCTTGTTGATGAGACGCCTTCCGTAATGGTTGATCTTGTTATGTAACGCCTTCCATAATCGCCATCCTCTGATGTAACATATTCCATAATGACCCTCCTTGTGGACATCATGCCTCCTGGGGACTGTGGTAGCCCCTGTGGGGGAGAAAAGCACGCATCGTCTGGCCCCACAGATTTCCTGGAGTGTGCAGCCTTCTTCCTTTGCTGGTCCGTTTTCCTCTGGCCTTACCCTGTTTACCAGAGGAGTCACTTTTTTTTTTTTTTTAAAGAGAGAGACCCCGTGAGCAGGGGAGGGTCAGAGAGAGAGGGAGACACAGAATCCGAAGCAGGCTCCAGGCTCTGAGCTGGCAGTCAGCACAGAGCCCGACGCGGGGCTCAAACCCACAAACCGCGAGATCATGACCTGAGCCGAAGTCGGACGCTCAACCGACTGAGCCACCCAGGCGCCTCAGCCAGAGGAGTCACTTTATTGACCTGACCTGTGGTCCTTTGAGAGAGCATCATTCAGAGACTTATTCTCCGAGTCAGGCTATGTGGATTGACATCCCCCTGCCCTTTAAGAGTGCTGGAAATCTCGGGGCATCTGGGTGGCTCAGTCGGTTAAGAGTGTGACTCTTTTAATGTTTAACTATTTTTGAGAGAGAAAGAGAGAGTAGGGAGGGGCAGAGAGAGGGAGACACAGAATCCAAAGCAGGCTCCAGGCTCCGAACTATCAGCACAGAGCCTGACGCAGGGCTTGAACTCACAGACCGTGAGATCATGACCTAAGCCGAAGTCCCTAGATGTCTGACTCTTGGTTTTAGCTCAGGTCATGATCTCACAGTTTTGTGAGTTCAAGCCCCGTATCAGGCTCCATGCTGACAGTGCAGAGCCCACTTGGGATTCCCTGTCTCCATTTTTCTTTTTCTCTGCCCCTCCCCAGCTCTCTCTCTCTCTCTCTGTCTCTCTCTTTCAGAATAAAAAAATAAACTTAAAAAAAAAAAGAGTAAAGAATACTGGAAACATCAATGACAGCAAAAGGTACTAATCCCTAATCCTTAAAACAGGAGATTCAAACCGAAGGCTGTGTTCCTGATTGCCTGCCCCGCCTCCTGGGGTGGTGATACACCCTCCCAGTTAGGTCTCCCTCATCACGAAGAGTTTGGACCTTTGCAGTTAAGTATCTGTAAGACCTAATGCCCCCCAAAGACCCATCACCCCCCTCTCAGCTGCCGCTTGGTGAAGGCTGACATGCCTGACTGTAGTGCCCATTGCTTCCGTCCGTCCTTCCTGTTGCAGCCAGGATGGAGTGGGGGTGAGTCTGCTGGTGGTCATCCTCCCGACAGCGGTATGGGCAGAGTGTAGACGGCTGCCAGAGTAGCAGGAATGAAGGGCGGGAGGGAGGTGGTGAAGATGTCAGATGACGGGACGCGCGGAGGCCGTCCCTTGCCTGGGACTTGTCCTTCATGAGGAAGAGTCGGGATCAGGGCTCTGAGGGGCAAGACGAAGGCCAAGAGAGGGACTCACACTAGGCAGACGGTCTTGTTTTGGATGACGGCTCCTGCCTCCCTACAGAACATAGTCTGTGGTCACGGGGGTAGGGGGGCCCATCGCTCAGCCCCAGGGCAAAGGGCACGTGGATATTCAGAGTGGGTGTTGGAAAAGCAAACACGCACACTTCCATTGAATGCTACAGATGGAAGCAGGTCCCTCTGACCTCTGCCCCTCTCTAGCCAGGGTGGGGGGACAAACGCTTGGGCCCAGGCTGCCCAGCAGCCTGTGACCTTGAGGGTGGACATCTTGAAGTAGCAGCCACGCGGGGGCTTTGCCGTCAGGCAGTCTTGGATTTGGATCTCAGGCGTGTGTCTTCCCAGCTGTGAATGTGAACAGTTTACCTAAAGAGTATCTACAGGAAGTGTCAGCACGTAGCAGGTGCTGAACAGATGGGGAGGGAGATTATTGCCGTCATTCCCGGAAGCCACCTCCCATTTGGCCAGCCCTACGCAGCCTGACGCCTCTGGGCTCCCAAGTCACGAGGCCCAGGCTTCCCACTAGATCTGCCCTGGTTTCTGGTTTGCATCTGCAGACCCTCTTCTTGCTCTGGCTCTGCACACAAGCCCAGGTGGGATGGGCAGCCGTGAGCCCTCCTGACCACAGCACCCCCTTTCCACTGACCCACCCGTCTGCCCTCCTCCCTGTAACCTTTCAGCACTTCCATTAAAGGTGTCCACTTGGGGTCACAGCATAATGGTTAACTCAGCTCAGAAGGGAAGGTTCCGTGCCCTAGACAAAACCCTGTACTTATCCAAACCCCATTCCTTGAGCAGCTGAGCAGGTCCTGGCTCTGGATGTACCCCATCCGGTTACAAGTCCTATACTGGTAAGTCCAGATATGATGTGGGTGGGTTCTTTGCTCAGTCTCACTAGGCTAAAACCGAGATGTTGGCTGGGGTGCCTGGGTGGCTCAGTCAGTTAAGCGTCTGACTTTGACTCATGTCATGATCTTGGGTCCATGAGTTCAGTCCCCACATCGGGCTCTGTGCTGACAGCTCAGAGCCTGGAGCCTGCTTTGGATTCTGTGTCTCCCCCTCTCTCTCTCTCTGCCCCTCCTCCACTTGTGCATGCGCTCTCTCGCGCTCTCTCTCTCTCTCTCTCTCTCTCAAAAATAAATAAACATTGGGGCACCTGGGTGGCTCAGTCGGTTAAGCGTCTGACTTCAGCTCAGGTCATGATCTCGCAGTTCGTGGGTTTGAGCCCCACGTCGGGCTGTGCGGACAGCCAGCTCAGATCCTGGAGCCTGTTTCAGGTTCTGTGTCTCCCTCTCTCTCTGACCCTCCCCTGCTCATGCTGCCTCTCTCTCTCTCTCTCAGAAATAAATAAAAAACATTAAATAAATAAATAAGCAAGCAAACATCAAAATTAAAAAAAAAAAAAAAAAAAAAGATGTTGGCCAGGCTGTGTTCTTATCAAGAGCTTGGGTCCTAAAGCTCACATGGTTGTAGCAGAATTCTGTTCTTTGTGGCTGGTAAATCCAAGGTACCCCCACTCACAGCACTTAGAGGCCACTCAGACTTCCCACCATGTGGCCCCCTCCATCTTCAAAACGAGCTACAGAGAATCTACCTCCAGTCAAATCTCTTTCACACTTCAATTCTCTTTCCCCAGGAAAAGCCCAGACTCTTCTAGGGGCTCAACTGACTAGGTCAGGCCCACCAGGATAAAGTTGACCTAGTCCTACAACATCACTGAATCACATGAGTGATGTGCCTTGATATTCGGAGTCCTTCCCACACTTCAAGGGGAGGGGTACACACAGGGCATGGGTCTTGGGGATCACCTTGAAATTCTGCATACCACAAGGTTCAGAGGCTCAGGGGCATGGTCCCCTCTGTGCAGATGGAAGTGACGGTAGCCGTTACCAGATAAGGGCCTAACCACCAGCTCAGCCCTGTTCTTTGCACTTTACACATCCGGTCTCACTGCAGTACTTGTAGAAGTCCCGTGTAGTTTGTGCCCAAATATTACAGACGAGAAAGCTGCAATTTACAGAGGTAAGATGGGGGGCGCCTGGGTGGCTCCATCAGTTAAGTGTCCAACTTCGGCTCAGGTCATGATCTCGCAGTTCGTGAGTTCAAGCCCCGTGTCGGGCTCTGTGCTGACAGCTCAGAGCCTGGAGTCTTCTTGGGAATCTGTGTCTCCCTCTCTCTCTGCCCCTCCCCTGCTCACACTGTCTCTCTCTCTCTCTCTCTCTCTCTCTCTCTCAGAAATAGATGAAACATTAAAAAAAAATTCAGAAAAAAATAAACGAAACATTTTTTAGTTTAACCATCACATGACTTCTGCTCAGACAAGAGAGTGCTCTTGTATATTCCTGCTAATCGCCAAGGAATGCGGGCCTGTCAGAACACTGGTCACGGTGGCCCTTGTTCTGTCTGCTGCCCGGGGAAGGTCAAGGCCGCTGAGCACTGGCGGCCAGCAGGCTGTATGACATTCTGACCGACTGTCCACTTTTCAGAGAAATGCTCTTGCTGCTTTTTTCCATAACCTTTTGCCATCTTTTGAGTTTTCTAGTTTATTGACACTGTTTTTCGCTTTAAAAAAAACGTTCTCAGCCTTCTCACAAAGTGAATAGTATGTGTGTGTATGATTTGGAGCCTGAGTCATTTGGCTCAATTTTTGGGTGTTAGTCCAATCCACGGTTAGCAATGCTCAGGTGGAAAAGCAAAGCCCAGGGAGCACCTGGGTGGCTCAGGTAGCTAAGCAGCCAACTTTGGCTCAGGTCTTGGTCTCACAGCTCGAAGGCTCATAAGCTCGAGCCCTGCATCAGGCTCTGTGCTGACGGCCCAGAGCCTGGAGCCCGCTTCGGATCCTGTGTCTCCCTCTCTTTCTGCCCCACGTCTGCTCACGCTCTGTCTGTCTCTCTCGCTTTCAAAAATAAATAAATATTTTTAAAAAATTTTTAAAAAGGAAAGCAAAGTCTGCCTACTACATTATGCTCCGTGAGATAAGCGAGACGCAAAAGGGCAAATGATGAATGATCCCACTTATGTGAGGTCCCCGGGGGGTCAAATCCACAGAGGCAGAAAGAGCAGTGGGCGCCAGGGTCTGGGGGAGGAGAATGGGGAGTTAGTGTTTAATGGGGACAGAGCTTCGGTTTGGGAAGGTGAAAATATTCTGGAGATGGATGGTTTCACAATAACGTGAAGATACCTAATGCCACAGAACTGTACACTTAAAAATGGCTACCATGGCTGGGCGCCTGGGTGGCTCAGTCAGTTAAGCGTCCAAGTTCAGCTCAGCTCATGATCTTGCAGTTCGTGGCTTCAAGCCACGCATTGGGCTCTGTGCTGACAGCTCAAAGCTTGGAGACTGCTTCGGATTCTGTGTCTCCTTCTCTCTCTGCCCCTACCCCGCTCTCTCTCTCTCTCTCTCTCTGAAAAATAAACATTAAAAAAATTTTTTAATGGCTACCATGGTAAACTTTCTGTTATGTTTACTTTACCACAACTTTACAAATGGGGAAAAAAAGTGTGTGGGGTTTATTCATGGGTAGTAGAAGGCTGAATACTCTTTTCCTACATTTTTCAAAGTTTGTTTATATGTTGAGAGACGAGAGAGAGAGAGAGAGAGAGAAAGAGAGAGAGAGAGAAGCAAGCAAGAGACAGCAGAGGGAGAGAGAGAGAGAGAGAAAGAATGCCAAACAGGCTTAGCATTGTCAGCGCAGAACCCAACGTGGGGCTTGAACTCACAGACCGCGAGATCATTCATGACCTGAGCTGAAACCAAGAGTCGGACACTTAACTGACTGCACCACCCAGGCGCCCTGTTTTCCCTTTTCTTTTTTATTTGTCTTTTTTAACCACAATTAAGAAAAAAGAGGGGAACGCACGTTACGATCCAAGGCTTGCTTTGTAAATGCACTGGTGTGTCTGCCTTTAACCCTGGCCTCCGAGGAAGTCTTGGACACACCCCACAACATCTCTGCTTCCGCAAGCCTGACTCAGTTCACTCCTGCTCCAGACCACTCGGGCTTTACTCAGAAGCCAACAGGCCTTTCTCCTCCTTCCTCAGAATCAGGGAAACGTAGTTTGTTGGAGCCAGAAGTGTGAGGCTCTCTGCAAGAACCTAGGACCTTGAGGTCAGAGACTTTGAATGGTTGGTGGACAAGACCCCACGCCCAGCACCCTGCAGTCACAAAGAGGGACTCAGGAGGGTTTAGTGCCCTCCTAGAAGGATGGGAGGAGGGTGGTTTGAGCCTCTCATCAGAGCAAGTTTCAAATAGCTATTGTTTCTCTGAGTCTTCAAAACTGTTTAATTGAGGCACATAATAAAATACATAAATCTTAAGTATACAGCTTGATACATCTTCCATATGTATATACACATAGACATACACATACATACGTGTGTGTGCCCTTCCAGCAACTCAGAATTCTCCTCTTCCCCCTTCCTAGGTAATACCTCTCTCCTGGGCATTCACCCTTCTGACTTATGCAAGCATAGATTGGTTTTGTCTTCTGGAACTTGATAGAAACGGAATCGTAGAACATAGTCTTTTGTGTGTGAGTTCTTGTCCAACCATCTCGCTGCTCACGTTGTGTTTTTTTGTTTGGTTTGGTTTGGTTTGGTTTTTTAATGTGTATTTATCTTTGGGAGAGAAAGACAGAGCACGAGTTGGGGACTGGGCAGAGAGATCATGACCTGAGCCGAAGTTGGACGCTTAACCGACTGAGTCACCTAGATGCCCCTGGGTTTTTTTTGTTTTGTTTTTGCTTTAATTTTTAAATGTTTATTTATTTAGAGAGAGAGACAGAACATGAGCAGGGAGGGCAGGGAGGGAGAGAGACACAGAATTCAAAGCAGGCTTCAGGCTCTGAGCTGTCAGCACAGAGCCCAGCGCGAGGCTCTAACTCATGAACAGCAAGATCATGACCTGAGCCGAAGTCGGAAGCTCAACTGACTGAGCCACCCAGGGGCCCCAGTTTCATTTTGTTTTAAAGTTTACTTATTTATTTATTCTGAGAGAGAGAGATCAGGAGTTGGGGAGGGGCAGAAAGAAGGAGAGAGAATCCCAAACAGGCTCCACACCACCAGCACAGAGCCCGACATGGGGCTCAAACTCACTGACCATGAGACCAGATGGGCCGCTCAACCGACTGAGCCACCTGGGCTCCCCTTGCTGCTCCCTTTGTATCCGAAGAACACGAACAACTAATCCGTTAGGTGGGGCCATTGGAACAAAGAGCTTTAGGGCGGGAACATTAAGAAATTGGAGATTCAGCCACCTGTAAACATTTAGCAGATGGGAAAGGGGAGCTATGGGCCCCCTGTCCTGATTCTGTCCGTGGGCAGGCATACAGACGGGGTCTTGAATCTGCGTCTTTGATTCTTCCCCACCCATCCTTGTGATCCTTAGTGACTTTCACGGTCGCGGTAGCTCACACTTCAGGGTCTGACAAAATGAATCCTTTTAACATTTCATAAAATGTAAATATGATTCACACCGGCCTTACGGCACTGGAACATATCGTCATGAATTCTTTACAGTTGTTAGAAGCTGAGTTATGTGTGTTATTTAATTCTGCAATTCCCACATTCAAAGTCTGTTATTATGCAACTTTTTCTCCCTCCTTGGCCCTCTTGGAAATCATTCCTTCTTCATCCAGTGCACTTTGATTCAATCTGGAGTTAAATGTGAAAGTCCATGTTTTGGGTTGGCAAGAAGCCTTCAAACGGCCACAGTCCCAGAGAGATTTATGCGCAGATGTATCCACATGCTCCAGAACGGAGCAGAATCCCTTGAAGCCTCCGTTTCTTCATTGGCAGAAGGAGGGGATGATATTAACACCCACTCTGTGGGGCGGGTGCGGACATTTATAAATACTTACCGAATACGAGCATGAAGGCTGCACGTACAATGAACACTCACTGAGTATTCGTTGTAGTTATCGCCTGGACATGCCTGGTGCCTAGATTCCAGAGGCTTCTCACCTGGGAGAGAGACTGATTAGTTTCTGCAGCAGCAGCTTGTGTTGCGTCCTGTTTTACGTGGATGGGAGAACTCACTCTTTCCAGGTCAGCCGGTGGGGGACCGTTGGGAAGACAGTCCCTTCAGTTCACCAGTATGTAGATAGACCTGGCCAGGTTGCTGCCAGGTGGACATGGGGAGGGGTCTGGACCAGTTACCCCCTTCACTGCCTGCAGGGCCTCACTGCCCCGGGGCCACGGATTAGTAAGACTCTGAATTTGGTGGTATGACAGCCTGGCACCCTCGCCCCACGGTGGAGCCCATTAAATAGTTGTGTTGGTGGCTATGCCCAGCCCCTTGGTGTCAGTCAGCAGCTCATTGTGCCTCAGAAGAAACAGCAGCTCCCGGGGCGCCTGGGTAGTTCAGCGGGTTAAGCGTCTGACTTCGCTCAGGTCATGATCTCACAGTTCATGAGTTCGAGCCCCACGTCGGGCTCTGTGCTGACAGCTCAGAGCCTGGAGCCTGCTTCCGATTCTATATCTCCCTCTCTCTCTGCCCTTTGAGAGGGCTCTGTCTCTCGAAAGTAAATAAATGTTGAAAGGGGAAGAAGAGAAGGAGGGAGGGAGGGAGGGAGGGAAGGAAGGAAGGAAGGAAGGAAGGGAGGAAGGGAGGAAGGAAGGGCAGCTCCTCCCTTCCGCTGGTTGACTTGACCAACCTTTGTGGCCTCCAGGAGGGCCGCTCAGGGTGGCAGAATGGACGGGGCAGGGGTGCTGGGGTCCAACCAGAATGTCCCAGCCGCCTCCTGTGTTTGGGGGAAATATGGGGAAGTGAAAGTCTCTTCCTTGAGCTGCAAAGAGTTGCTGGAATCCCATGAGTCAACACCTATAGAAAGGCTTTGATAAACAGTGAATAGGGCCAGGCCGGCAGGGAAGGCGTGGAAAATCTAAGGAGGCCTCCATGCTTGCACAACCCTGAGAGCCAGGGCCTCCTCAGGCTTGCCCCAAGGTGCCTTACTGGCCTCACCCTCGTCCCCGCCCAGCCCTGGGCTTTAGACTGTCCGCCTTAACAGCAGCTAACCTTGATCGACTACCTGGTTCCTTTCTGAGCACTTCATAGGCATTAACTCTTTTCATCCTTACAACGGCTCTAGTATTATCCCCATTTGCAGATGAGGAGAGTGAGGCACAGAGAAGCTAAGGAATTTGCGCAAGGACACAAAGCCGGTGAGTGGCAGAGCCAGGAATCTACCCCAAGCAGTGAGATTCTAGAATTTAAGCTCATAACCATTCTGCAAAGCTACTAAGTTATGCTGATCCACTGGGGGAAGCCCAAACTCCCTGGCCACAACCACTCCCCTTCCCAGCCTGTCCCCTGCCTCTATCTTCTCTGACTCTTCTACCCACATTTCCCTGGGCCTCCAGCCAAAACAAGCTCCATGGAGTGGCCCCGAGGGAGCCACGTTCTTCATACCTCTGTCTTTGCACCAGCTGTTCCCTCCATCGATCCTTCCTGACACCCATCTCGCTATCCCTGGCTGCCAAACTCCTATTTATTTTTCAAGACCCATCTTGAGTTGTGCCTCCTCTGTGAAGCCTTCCTGGACCCCCACCCCTAGACAGTTAATTTCCGACCCCCAGTGTCTGCAGACCTTGCCTTTTCCTTGGCACCTAAGTTTACTTACTATGGGGGGGGGGGTCTGGTGGGGCAGGCGAGCACATGTGAATTCAGCAACTGCTCCCCGCGAGGAATGAAAGCAGGAGGGATTGTATCAATGATGTGAGTGTCCCCACAGGGTAGGCGTGGAGTGTCCCGTCTGCTGGGGTCACTTCCTCGGGCTCTCATGTTCTGAGCCTCCCACGCTCTGAGGGACCATCCGCAATTTAACAAAATGCATTTTGCAAACCGCCTGGCCTCTAAAACCAAATCACTGCGTTGTCAGGTGCTCACCCCGAGGAGCAGGGGTCCGCGCCACGGATGAGCCAACACCAGCCGCAGCCAGAGGACTTGAGGGAGGGATGTTGACGCGCGATGGGACATCTTCCTCAGGGGACAGGGCTGTTTTGGCCAGAAGTACTTTTCTTTTCTCCTTGTGGGCTTGCTTGGGAATCCGACTCCCACGCAGGCTGTGACTGATCAGCCGTGCTGATTCACTGTTATGCCACTGGGCTTCTGCGTTCTGTCTCCCTCCACATCCTGGGCTCTCCTGCATGGCATCATCCACCTTAATAGGTGTCTCCGGGTGCCCAGACCCTGCTGGGAGCTGCTTGGTGCCCGCAGTGGCTAGAGAGGAAAAGGAAGCCAAGCCCCCCGGGAACCACACTCAGAATTGAGCAGCTGGTTATAACCCATCTAAAAAATTTTAAATCACATTTGTCAGTCTTTTAAGCTGTATTTGAGGGATGCCTGGGTGGCTTAGTCGGTTAAGCGTCCGACTTCGGCTCAGGTCGTGAGCTCACAGTCGGTGAGTTCGAGCCCCACGTCATGTTCTGTGCTGACCACTTGGTGCCTGGAGCCTGTTTGGGATTCTGTGTCTCCCTCTCTCTCTCTGCCCCTTTTCCACTCACGGTCTGTCTCTCTCTCTCAAAAATAAACATTAAAAAAAATTTTTTTAACTGTACTTGACAAATCTGGGAGCAAATAAGTTCCCCACTGTGTGTCTGGAAATCCCTTTCTTTGGGCTTATTTTCCTTGCCTGTGTTTTCCCTCACAAAGAGATAAGATGACAGGGAGGGAGAAGAAAGCACAGGGGCGTTTGTACAATATCCTGTGTGATATGGTGATTAATGAATGGTGATGGAAACAATTGGAAATTCCCGCCTGAGAAGCTGCTGGTGGGGCAGAAACTAGCAAGGTTGAGGTTCTCCGAATAAGGAGTGGTTGGAAGGCAGAAGAGTGAAGAAGAGAGGTGTGATTCATGACCCCGAGCCCAGAGCCCACAAGCTTCCCCGGAGCCTGGGAGCCCACACACTGCTGCCCGAGGCTGGGCTGGGCTTGAATTTCTTTCCACCTGGAAGACCTCAAAATCACGCCAGGATCTGGAACCTCGTCTGAGTTTCTGTGGATCTGGGTAACAGATCTTTCAAAATGACTACACCAGTCAAATACTAAGTTTCTGGGGAGGCAAAAGAAACAGATGTTGAAGAAGAAAACGCCCAGCCACTTTCTTTAAACTTTTTTTAAATGCATATTTATTTTTGAGAGAGAGAGAGAGAGACAGAGTGCTAGCAGGGGAGGGTCAGAGAGAGAGGGAGACACAGAATCCGAAGCAGGCTCCAGGCTCCGAGCTGTCAGCACAGAGCCTGACGCGGGGCTCAAACTCACGAACCATGAGATCGTGACCTGAGCTGAAGTCGGATTGCTCAACCGACTGAGCCACCTAGGTGCCCCCCAACCATTTTCTGTAAATTACAGTGCGTCTGTCCCACGCTCAGATGTGCCGACCCAGTAAGGATTGGCTGTGGTGGGAGGTTGAGATTTATTCCACAGTGTTAGAATTTATGATTTCAAGGTATGATTAATGGTGGGGAATGCAGAAGAGAGAAATGTGCAAGCATCATGTTCTCAAACTCCGAGCATCTGTGATGAGTTTTAAGTGGTTTAACTCAAGCAATGAGGGGTCGCTCTGCCTCTGAGTGGAAGAGCTAGGGGGAGGTGGAGAAGGGGGGGTTCTGGATTTCAGGCAGGTACAAAGTTGGATCATCAGCCTCTCACTCCCCATCTCCCCCTTCTACTAATATATTCATCACTGAAGATGAGGGAAGCTGTCCTGTGGGTAATGTGTCCTTGGCTGTGACCCTAGGAAACAGCCTGGCTTATAAATCGTCCCCTCCTGCTGCAAAGGTAGGCGAGCCTTGGCTTTCCTGCGTGTGTTTCCTGGGGGTGAGAAGCTGGGAAGCCAGGTGGAGATTCTCTGGTCTGGGGTGCTAATGGAGAGCTATGAATCACCGCTGGCTGGGCGGTAGAATGGTAGAATGTTCTGGAGGAGGTGGTCACCTCAGAGGCAGAACAAAGAAACATTGTGAGACGATAAAAGTACAACTGAAATGAGTCGTTTAACCCTTTCAAAGCTTCATCTTCGTTTGCAGAATGAGTTAGAAAGTAAATCTAGGTTATTTTGACCCAAAATAAAAAATATAGAGGCACATGGGTGGCTCAGTCAGTTAGGCATCCAACTTCAGCTCAGGTCATGATCTTGTGGTCCATGAGTTCGAGCCCCGCGTCAGGCTCTGTGCTGACAGCTCGGAGCCTGAGCCTGGTTCGGATTCTGTGTCTCCCTCTCTCTCTGCCCCTCGCCTGCTCACACTCTGTCTCTCTCTCTCAAAAATAAATAAACATTATGTATATATAACAGAGGTAGCATTAGTGATCTGTGAAGGAAGGATTGGTGTATTCAATAACTAGAGCTGGCTTTCCATATGGAAAAAAAATAGAAGTGAATCCCTACCTCCCAGCAGAGACAGAAAAAATGTCTTTCCAGTAGAAAGTCCTAGGTCCCATTGGGACTTTATCATTTTTAAAGCTCTCCAGAAGCTGTTTAGAAACCCCTAGTCTGGACTGTTAACTCTCTGGGGACAGGAACTCCCGCAATTTTTGTCATTAAATCATTTGTACCAAGTATGGGCTCCTAGAACATATTATTAACCCAGACAACTTTTGTTGAATAAACACATGATTCCATAGATTCTGAAAGAAAATACTTTTTCTAAAAGAGATTATCCATTTTTCCTGGACTGTCACTAATAGTAAAACAGATTATCGTATCCCAGAATTAGTTGGGGATACTGACCTGCCTGGAAGGAGGAGAGAAGAGCTGATGGGGCGCCTGGGTGGTTCAGTCATTTAAGTATCCAGTATCAGCTCAGGTCATGATCTCGCGGTTCGTGGGTTCAAGCCCCTTGTCCGGCAGCTGGAGCCTAGAGCCTGCTTTGGATTCTGTGTCTCCCTCTCTGTCCCTCCCCCACTCACACTCTGTTTCTCTCTCTCTCCCAAAAATAAATAAAAGTTAAAAAAAAATTTAAGGAAAAAGAAGAGCTGAGTGGGGGCATTGTAGTGAGAGCAGCTTTGTTCTCAAAATCTAATTTAAAGATATTTTAAAATATTACACACGTCATAAGAGAAATAAGACCCACCCCAAGATTTTATTAAACTATATTCTAACTGTGGTCACGACTACTCCTTTATTCATTTATTAAGTGCCTACTTTATGTAATAACACAATCTTTCTAACACGGTTTTTCCTCTTCTTTTGTTTATTAAGGCATAACTTCCATATAATAAACTTCCCCAATTTTAAGTGTACAGTTTGATGAATTGTAGAGTTTGTGTACAGTGTACAGTCACCTCCATGGTCAAGATACAGACTGGTTCTCCCGTCCTGCAAAGGCTCTTCTGGCCCCTGGGCTCCCATCCCCTGCCCCCACCTCCAGCGTCAGCCAACTGTTGGTCTGCTTATGGCCTAACACTTAATGAAAATAACAATAATAATTGTAGGGTCGGGAATTTTTTTAATGTTTATTTGTTTTTGAGAGAGAAGGAGATGGAGCAGGTGCAGGGAAGGGGCAGAGAGAGAGAGGGAGACAGAGAATCCAAAGAGGACTCCGTGCTCACGGCACAGAGCCTGACGCGGGGCTCAAACCCACAGACTTCGAGATCATGACCTGAGCTGAGTCACACATTTAACCAACTGAGCCACCCAGGCGCCCCTGGAGTCGGGAATTTTGAAATAATGCTGTGGCCAAAGGGTGGAAATGCAGACAGAAGAGAAGTAAGAATGGGGAGGAAATTGGTCAGCTGGCTAAGCTGGGCTGCAGTCGGGAAGCTGGACGCAGCCTCGCTTGACAGTGAGTTAGCCCCCCGGAGACCCAGGGTCGGAGGCCGCCGGAGAGCATGCCATGTCTCCCGAGACTGGGTGTTCCAAGAGTTTTTTTTTTTTTACAAATAACTTGGGGAGACATTTTTACGATTGCCGAAAAGGAACGCAAGATTGACATATACCGCTCCGATGGGAGTCTGGCAACTGGGTTTCCGAACACGGATCTGGATTCATTTTAAGTTTTTATTTATTTATTTATTTATTTTGCGATGGGCGGGAGGGGGGTGTGCACAAGCAGAGGAGGGGTAGAGAGAGAGGGAGACAGAGGATCTGAAGCCGGCTCTGTGCTGACAGCAGAGAGCCCTGTGTGAGGCTCACGAACTCACAAACCGGGAGATCACGACCTGAGCCGAAGGCAGACGCTTAACCGACTGAGCCACCCAGGTGCCCCTGGATTCATTTTGACCTGATGTCCTAAAGAGCCCCCAAGCCTTCAGGTCCGTCCCTGAAGATTTTAAATGATGACACTGCTTGAAGATGAAGCATTGGAGTAAATAAAGTTCTGCCAGGGAGAATGTTTTCTCTCTCTGAGGCTGTTAATTAAAAAGCTTGGAGCCCCTGGTTCCCACCAAGATTTATTAGCCCAAACAGAAATACAAGAGTGGTGGTCTGTCTGTCTGTCTGTGAGATGCTGCCAAATGCAGCAAAGGCAAGAATAAGGAGATTACAGTTTTCCACGGACCTGTTGGGGGGCTTGTAACTTCGGCCCCCATGGGACAGCAAGATCCTGAGGCCACCACGGAGAATGACAGGCAAATTCCTGCTGCCTTCCAGTAGGAAGGTGCTCCCGTTCTGATCATAGGAGGCGAAAACAAATGATCAAGGAACAGGGTGCTCTCCGGGCGCCTGGGTGGCTTAGTCGGTTAAGCGTCCGACTTTCGCTCAGGTCATGATCTCGCGGTTCGTGGGTTCGAGCCCCGCGTCGGGCTCTGTGCTGACTGCCAGCTCAGAGCCTGGAGCCTGTTTCAGCCTGTGACTCCCTCTCTCTCTGACCCTCCCCTGCTCACGCTGTCTCTCTCTCTCTCCTAGAAATAAATAAAAAACATTAAAAAAAAAAAAGGGAACAGGGTGCTCTCAAAGATCAGAACAGGGAGGGACATGAAGCAGGAAGACTGGGGAGCGGGGGGAGAGGTTGGGGGGGCACCGAGGAGGCTGGTCAGGGAAGGTCACTCTGAGGAGATGACCTTTGAGCTGAGACTGGAATGACCAAAAGGACCCAGGTTTTGCTAGAGAAAGAGCCTTTTAGAAATCAGGACTAGCACGTACAAAGGCCCCGGGGATGGGAAAGAGGTTCACGTGGTCAAGAAAGAAGGCCAAGGTGGTCGCTGAGCACGGTGACCAAAACAGAGAGGGGCACAAGCTGGAGTTGGAGAGATGAAGACATTTTGCCCCCAAAATGCAAACCGAAGCCGTCTTGAAGGCAAAGTCGGGAAGGCAGTCGAGGTGGTGTCCTGGCGCCCTGAGGCTCGCGTCACGGCTGGGCAGTAGCTGGGGATGCGAACAGGCGATGCCAACAGTCGCAAAGTCACTTCTGACTCAGGTACTAATCACGGACTGGGAGCTGGCAGGAAATGGGAGGTTTTTTCTGGCCCAGCCCCCTCCTTTTATAAATGGGGGAACAGAGGCCCAAAAAGGGTAAAGTTCTTCCCTCACAGACAGAGGGCTCCATTAACACACTATATAAAGAGCGGCTGGCTGGCCCAGGCCAGAGCAGAGCAAACAAGGGGGAGAGAGGTTCAATAAGAGGTGGACGGGGGGCGCCTGGGTGGCTCAGTTGGTTAAGCGTCCGACTTCGGCTCAGGTCATGATCTCACAGTTCGTGGG
Organism: Crocuta crocuta; assembly: GCF_008692635.1. Lineage (NCBI taxonomy): Eukaryota > Metazoa > Chordata > Mammalia > Carnivora > Hyaenidae > Crocuta > Crocuta crocuta. The sequence continues at coordinate 3,091,838 of NW_027532172.1, read as the reverse complement.
TTCGAGCCCCGTGTCGGGCTCTGTGCTGACAGCTAGCTCAGAGCCTGGAGCCTGTTTCAGATTCTGTGTCTCCCTCCCTCTCTCTGACCCTCCCCTGCTTGTGCTCTCTCTCTCTCAAAAATAAATAAATAAACATTTAAAGAAAGAAGAAGAAGAAGAGGTGGACGGAAGTCCCAGCATTTTATCACACATAGCTGCTGGCATGGGGAATACAAGTATGCTCATACCTTCCCGTGGGAAGAAGAATGCATGTAGCTCTCATGCAAGCTAGCAGTTTTGATAAAATTAAAGCATGTGGCCGGTCAAAAAACTGGAAGGAACTCAAATGTCACCCAGCAGGTGCATGGAAATAAATGCACTGTGGTCTATACAGATAATAGCACACTACTTACGAATAAAAAAAAAAAAGTACTAATCCCTGCAGGAAAAGTGGATTAATCTCACAAATATGCTAAGCAGAGAAACCAGGTACGAAAGAGAATATACTGTAGGATTCTGTTTATATGAAGGTCTGGATGGGGCAAAACCAATGGATAGTTTTCTGGGACCAGAAGCCCAGGCTGACTGCAAAATGACATTAAAGGAACACTTAGGGGTGATGAAAAATTTATATATTTTGATTGTGATAGTGGTCATGTGTGTATACATTTGTTAAAACTCTTAAAATGAGTGGGTCATTAAAAAATGTATGGAAATTATAGCTCAGTAAAGTTGACTTTATTTTTTATTTTGAGAGAGAGAGGGAAAGAGAAAGCACATGCGCACAAGAGGTAGATATGGCACATGCTCAAGTGAGCAGGGGAGGGACAGGGTGGGGGGAGAGAATCCCAAGCAGACTCCACGTTCAATGCCGAGGCCTAGGTGGGGCTCAAGCCCACAAACTGTGAGATCATGACATGAACTGAAATCAAGAGTTGGACGTTTAACCAACTGAGCCACCCAGGCGCCCCTCAATAAATTTGCTTTTAACTTTTTTTAACATTAATTCAATTTTGAGAGACAGAGAGAGACAGAGCGTGAGCAGGGGTGGGGCAGAGAGAGAGGGAGACCCAGAATCAGCAGCAGGCTCCAGGCTCTGAGCTGTCAGCCCAGAGCCCAATGCAGGGCTCAAACCCACAGACGGAGAGATTATGACCTGAGCTTAACCAGATGCTTACCCAAGCACACCAAGAAATTTGTTTTTAAAAATAAATTTATGGAGGGGCGCCTGGGTGGCTTAGTCGGTTAACCGTCCGACTTTCGCTTAGGTCATGATCTCACGGTTCATGGGTTCGAGCCCTGTGTCGGGCTCTGTGCTGACGGCTAGCTCAGAGCCTGGAGCCTGTTTCAGATTCTGTGTCTCCCTCTCTCTCTGACCCTCCCCTGCTCATGCTGTCTCTCTCTCTCAGAACTAAATTTTAAAAATTAAAAAAATAAATATTTTAAAAATAAATTTATGAAAAGGTTGGAGAAAGCATAGCTGGTTAGATTGCTTTTGACTCATTGGCTGGACACTTACTGGGCACCTTCCATGAGCAGGTGCATGAACAGGTACTGAGCACACCTTTGTGCCGGAACATGGTGGGACAGAATACCCATGTCAGCCCTGCATGTCTCTGTGAGCCCCTGGGTTCCCTCCATGGGACTCACCTACACGTGACCGCCCCCTCATCCGCTGCCCCCGGCCGTCAGCTACCCAGAGATCCAAAATCAGGACCCAAGTTGGGGAAGGGGCCAAGATGGCTCTCGTTCATGAATCAGGGCCCCGTCCTGACCAATTGCATACACCTCTGTTTAATGATCAACCCCCATCTCACTGGCTTGATATTGTCCATTCAGATCATTTTGCGGAACCCCAGTCTGCAGTATTAGCATCATTTAGCTCTAACTTTCAAAGTTCGTTGACACAATGTGTTTATATCTAATATGCATACGTTTTCCTAGCCTCCACTACTGTAGGTATGCGTATCCCCGGCGGGCGAAGTGCTCAGGGCAGGAGACAGCAGCTCTTTGCAAACAAATATGTCGCTGTAAATAGATGGTTTCTGTACGTGGACTTTCGTCTACAGTCACATTGAGAAGAGGTGTGGCAGTTTCTCAGATACCTGCACAGACAGGGTATCTGAACACTTATTGCACAAGGCATCTAGGATGCGGCATAGTGTTTCTAACTTTTAGAAAAATTAATCAAGGAAACAAGAGGGACACCTGGGTGGCTCCGTCAGTTAAACATCCGGCTTCAGCTCAGGTCACGATCTCATGGTTTGGGTCCCACGTTGGGCTCTGTGCTGACAGCTCAGAGCCTGGAGCCTGCTTCGGATTCTGTGTCTCCCTCGCTCTCTGACCCTCTGCTCATGCTCTGTCTCTCAGAAATAAACTTTAAAACATTTTTTTAAATAAAGCAAACAGATACTTGTCAGAACCCCATCGGTCATAGCCTGGCTCTTTCCCATCGGTAAGGACAGCACTGTCATTTTACACCACTCTCCTTCTGAGACCAGGAGGGAGGGAGCAAAGGTGTCAGAGAGGGTGTCCTCCCCGGAACAGCAGCGGGGAAGGCAGCACATCTGGAGATCCAAAGCATCCTGCTCACTCCCGTTTTTCTTCCTTCTTCCAGAAGCTTCCGAGATTGCTCTGCCACCTGGAAGTGGCCTTACAGTTCTCATAACGCCTGGGACCCCAGCTCTGCCAGTGAAGCCCTGTTACATCATCAGTAGTAAAAGACATTTAACCACGTTGACCATCAGATCTGGAGAAAAGGTGGTCTTTTCCTTTAACTGCCAGGACCCAGAGAAGCACTTTGTCATTGAGATCCAGAAGAATATTGGTAAGTACACACTCATTAACTGTTTGGCCTCCCTGCCTCTGCCTTCCGGTGCTGAACCGGTCTCTAATGCTAGAGAGGTAAGATCTATTCTGAAAGTCCACACTGTTTAGCTGTTATGTGGCAACAGATGGTTCTAAGTGCTTTACGCAGGTTAAGTTCTTGAATCTCCAAAACAGCCCTTCGAGAAACTCACAGAGACGGTGAATGCACAAGAGAGGGAAAGGCAGAGAGACAGAGAGGGAGAGAGAGAGAATCCCAAGCAGGCTCCGCACCGTCCGCGCAGAGCCCAGTGCGGGGCTCAGTCTCACGAACCGTGAGATCGTGACCTGAGCCAAAATCGAGAGTCGGACACTGAACCGACTGAGCCCCCCAGGCATCCACCACACTGTTTCTTGATAAAGCTTCAGATCTTCAGGTCTGGGATACTCCAGCTGATGTGCCAAAGTGCTTTTCAACTAAAGTTTAATGGTTTTTGGGTTTTTTTATGTTTTATTTATTTCTGAGAGAGAGAGAGACATAGCGTGAGCAGGGAAGGGTCAGAGAGAGAGGGAGACACAGACTCCTAAACAGACTCCAGGCTCTGAGCTAGCTGTCAACACAGAGCCCCAACACAGGGCTCGAACCCACAAACCGTGAGATCATGACCTGAGCCAAAGTTGGACGCTCAACTGACTGAGCCACCCAGGCGCCCCATAAAGTTTAACGTTTTTAAACTGGAACTTTAAAGCTAATTTAATTCAAATTTAAACTAATTTCATTTTAAGCTAAAATTTTGCCGACGAGGAGCAAAAAGGAAAGGTGTCAGAAGACAAAGGAATTGGAGGGGCTTCTGGCTGGCTGAGTCAGTGGAGCATGTGACTCTTGATCTCGGGGTTGTAGGTTTGAGTCTCATGTTGGATGTAGAGATTACTTTATTTTTTTTTTAATGTTTTTTATTTATTTCTAGGAGAGAGAGAGAGAGAGACAGCGTGAGCAGGGGAGGGTCAGAGAGAGAGGGAGTCACAGACTGAAACAGGCTCCAGGCTCTGAGCTGGCAGTCAGCACAGAGCCCGACGCGGGGCCCGAACCCACGAACCGCGAGATCATGACCTAAGCGAAAGTCGGACGCTTAACCGACTAAGCCACCCAAGCGCCCCGAGATTACTTAAAAATAAAATTTTTTTAAAAAAGAAAAGGAGTGGCGGATTGAGCAGATACAGATGGAGAGGTGAGTCCGCAAAGCACGCTGAGGAAAACAGAAGCTTTGAGGCTTAGGGATCTAGGTCTGGCTTCAAGCTTCAGGCTCCTGGTCATCTGAGCTCATCACATGGCTTCATAGGAGTCACTTAACTGCTTTGTGACTTGGGGTTTTAGTCTGTAAAGTAAGAGTCATTGCACCAACCAATAGGGTTCTCATGAGGGTGAAATAAACTAATCACTGAAAATGTCTGACACAAGGATTCAACAAACTCTCTTTGGTATTATTGCTATTGCTATTACTCACAACTTGAACTTGGGACGAAGAGATTCACATGAGATATAATAACCAGGCAGAAAGAATTACATGTGTAATTTCCTAATCATTTTAAGGTGGGCATGCCAACGAGGCACATAAATGTAGTAACAACAATGAGAACACTATTTGGGATCCAATCAAAGCCATACTCAAAAAATGTCTTTGCTGGGGCACCTGGGTGGCTCAGTCGGTTAAGCGTCCGACTTCAGCTCAGGTCATGATCTCAGGTTTGAGGGTTCGAGCCCCACGTCGAGCTCTGTGCTGACAGCTCAGAGCCTGGAGCCTGCTTCAAGATTCTGTGTCTCCCTCTCTCTCTGACCCTCCCCTGCTCACACTGTCTCTGTCTCTCTCTCTCTCCCTCAGAAATAAATAAAACATTAAAAAAAATTTTTAATAAAAAAATTAAATAAATAAACATTAAAATATTTTAGAAATTTCTTTGCTTTCCATTGAAAATAAATGAATCAGGCAATAGATAAGCAAGAAAAGAGATAAACCTTAGGAAGAAGACATTCAGAAAAACAAAAGAAATTAAAGTGCTTACCTGCAGCTTTGAAACTCCATCTGGTAACTAAAGCTAAAGTGTGGTTCTCTGTAAAGACTAATTAAATAGATCTCTGACTAGTCTCCTGGAAAAAAGAAAGAGAAAATACAAACATACAGCTTTGAAAGGCTAAACGTTGCTTTCATGACATTTACAGAGGCGATTTCTAAAATAGACTGTGTACACCATTATGCTAATAAATGTGAAAATCTGAATAAAAGGAATGATTTTCAGGGAAAATTCAGTGAGCCAGATTGACTCATAGAAAGGTAAGAAACCCAAATCGGTAAATAACCAAGGAGACTGGAAAAAATATGCAAGATGGAGGAAAGCGGGGTTTGGGTTATTAGAGATGGTTTCACAGAGGATCCTATAATACGTCAGGGAGAAGATAATTTCTATAATATTTAAACCATTCTAGGGGCTTAGTTGGTTGAGTGCCCGACTCTTGATTTCGGCTCAGGTCATGATCCCAAAAAAATTCTAGAAGTTGGCAAGCCTTTTCTGTAAAAGCCTGGAGGGTAGATATCTCAGAGCATCTCTGCCCTGTAACAGCACAAAATCAGCCACTTATAATAGGTAAACTAAGGGCAGTGACATCCCACGGGTTTCTTCTCAGTAGCAGGTATTGGGCGGGACCAGCCCCACAAGCTGTGATTTGCTGACCCCCTCCCTATTCTAGAGCACAGAAAGAGGTGTCATTTCACAATTCGTGGAATAAAGCTCTTACAACCCTAACATCCAATGTGCCAGAGCATAAAAACGAAGACCGCTGTCTAACTAGGGTGACGGGATCCCACAGGAGCCCAGGGGAAGCCAATCCATGTGGCCCTGGGCACACTGGAGGCGTGGCTGCCGAGCCTGGAAAGAAGTGACTACATGGCATGAAGTTTCCATGAGCTCCTAAGAATAGGTACTCTTTACCCACACACAAAAGCTATGCTGGCCAACTTCCTCACCCTATTATCTAACCCTGTTTCGTAGGTTAGGCAACGTGCCTACCTTGCTGGCAAGAACTCAGGTGGACCAGACACTTTCCCCTTGGGGTGTCGTGCATTGCAGACACACTTGTCACCCAGACTCCAGGACTGCTTTGCAACAATGACCGTTCGGGTGCCAATGACCTCGGAGCTCCTTAGACAGCTCTGAAAGTCTCCCGTAATCCTGCTTCGCGTTGCCGGCACTTTCAGACCCCACTGGAGGGAGCAGTAAGGATTCGAAGAGTCCCCTTAGAGTGGCCGGGAGCCAGGGCACCGGTCCCCTTGATTCCCTGCCGGGGACGATGACAGCCTCGCTGTTCTGTGTCTGCTCTCTGTCACTTCCTCCACATGCTTACTCCCTCCTCCAGAGCAGGGTTTCTTGCTTTGATTTAAAAGACTTAGGAAACAAAAGTGCATCAAAGGATGTCATCAGCTGCTGGCCTTTAAAAAAAAAAAAATGTCAACTGCAGTGGTAATAAAACCCCAACATTACAGCCGCCAGGCAGGTCCATAACTGTGCCTCCGGGTTCCAGCCGTTAAGGGGGTTGGGCGTTCAGAGCGTACTTGGTATGTCGACGGGAAAAGCAGTTTTGAAAGGTGGAGCTTGGCAGTGTGCCTTAAAAATTGTGAAACCGTGACTTTCTCAGACCGGGGGAAGTGGGATAGATATCCCATAGCACAGGCTCTATTGCAAAGGGCCTCCATCTGGCCTCCAGGAAGGCTGGAGTCGAGGCCCACCGACTGAACTGCAGTGACTAAATCTAGAAAACACTGTAGCGAGGAGGTGACTTGCGTTTGGTTTGGAAGCAGAGCCTGACACGAGGATTTTTTGTTGTTAATATTTTTAATGTTTAGAGGCACCTGGGTGACTCACTTGGTTAAGCCTCCGACTCCAGCTCAGGTCATGATCTCATGGGTCCTGAGTTCGAGCCCCATGTCAGGCTCTGTGCTGAAAGCTCAGAGCCTGGAGCCTGCTTTATATTCTGTGTCTCCCTCTCTCTCTGCCCCTCCCCTGCTCGTGCTCTGTCTCTCTGTCTCTCAAAAAATAAAACCTAAAAAAAATATTTTTAAATATTTTTAATGTTTATTTTTGAGAAAGAGGGAGAACGAGTAAGGGAGGGGTAGAGACGGGGGGGGGGGACAGAAGATCCAAAGCAGGTTCCGTGCTAACAGCAGAGAGCCCGATGCCGGCTTCAAACTTCTGAACCGGGAGATCATGACCTGAGCTGAAGTCGGAGGCTTAACCGACTGAGCCACCCAGGCGCCCCGACACGGGGATTTTTTAAGTCATTTGTCGAGAGAGTGTGCTTGGAAGAAACTTATGAAGCAGTGAGAAAAGCGGGGTAGAGCCAAAGGAAGAAGTAAGCAAAGGTGTGGTTTTAGATGGTGTAACCACAGGCTGATGCTGGCATCGGAGCGCCAACCCCAGGCTGTGTGACACGAAGCAGGGAGGTCTGGCTTATTCACTTCTGCCTTGGGCTGCTAGCCATCCTGGGACATTGGGAAGGGGGCAGAAGGAGGTGGAAGAAGGGGCGGGTAGGTGCAGGATGACCTCTCAGGCTTTTTGGCCCAAGGGGGCTCCCCCAGCCGAGGCGGTTCCCCAGAGAAGAGTGAGCTATTGGCCGCCAACACTCACGCAGCCAGGAGAGGGTGCGCCTGCCTGGCGGCCCCACGTCTGCCACAGGAGTGGAGAGGAGCAGTGAGTGGCCTGTAGCGTTTGTGACCAGCTTGCTCTTGTGACTGTGTTTCAGACTGCATGTCAGGCCCGTGTCCCTTCGGGGAGGTCCCGCTTCAGCCCTCAACCTCGGTGCTGCCCACCCTCAACAGAACTTTCGTCTGGGACGTCAAAGCCCACAAGAGTATCGGCCTCGAGCTGCAGTTCTCGGCTCCTCGCCTGAGGCAGGTGGGGCCGGGCGTGAGCTGCCCGGACGGAGTCACTTACAACATCAGCGGCCGCATCGACGCCGCCGTGGTCAGGATTGGAACCTTCTGCAGCAACGGCACTGTGTCCCGCATCAAAATGCAAGAAGGGGTGAAAATGGCCTTGCACTTGCCGTGGTTCCACAAGAGAAACGTCTCTGGCTTCAGCATCGCAAACCGGTCTTCTATAAAACGTGAGCACACCCCCTCCGTCCCCAGTGAGGCTGAAACACACACAAAATCCCCGTTGCTCTGGACCGTCAGATGGCAGGCAGTGTTGGTGTGAATATCTTGAAGGAAGACGCCTCTCTTCTGCAAGTGGTGTGGCTCTCCTGGTGTGATCACCCTTCTCTACTTTTTCTTTTTTTTAACATTTACTCATTTTTGAAAGACAGAGAGTGACCGAGAGTGAGCAGGGGAGGGGCAGAGAGAGAGACAGGGAGACACAGAATCCAAAGCAGCTCCAGGCTCTGAGCTTCAGTGCAGAGCCCGACACGGGGCTCGAACTCACGAACCGTGAGATCATGACCGGGGCCGAAGTCGGATGCTTAACTGACTGAGCGCCCCAGGCTCCCCGTCACCCTCCCCTACTAAACAAACCAGGATGCCACTCTCTTCTCTTGGTCCTTTGTTGCCTGTGAGGTTTGTTTTCAAAACACGCAGTGGGATTGGCCCCACAGACCTCTCCTCACCCCGTTTCTGATTTCTTTGTCCTGCCTTCTAGCCCTTTCACGTTTTCTGTGATTGTGTCAGTGGTTGGCCAGAGCCGGGTGTTAAATGCTCAGGAATTTTGTGAACTGAGGCTTAAACTGAGCTGCTAATAAAAATAAAACTGTGTAAACTTACAGTTACTCTAGAAACAAAGGTAACGCGCGCTCAAAACTCATCACTTCCTAATTATTTCACCACATTTTACCATTCTCTGTGCTCCTGAGGTTATTTACGCTGACTGTCCCTCTACAGTGCGGACACCATATGGTGACGAGCTACTGCGCGTCTGCCCCCAACTCCCCATTCATGTCACGTTGGTGGCTTGAAATCAGCCGTGCTACGAGGAAACTGGCAGGCGCNACCACCGATGTGTCCTTAGCGAGGGTAAGACCAGACCCAGCGCTCCAGAGCTGAGCTCTTCCTGACCCCGCTGCCCACCAGCCACGGACAACCTGCACAAGGTCTCATCACCTCCCCCTCTTTCTCGTTTGGGCCCCGCCCCCAACAGGACTGTGCATCATCGAATCCGTGTTCGAAGGCGAAGGTTCTGCCACCCTGATGTCTGCCAACTACCCCGACGGCTTCCCTGAGGACGAGCTCATGACGTGGCAGTTTGTGGTCCCCCCACACCTGCGGGCCAGCGTCTCCTTCCTTCACTTCAACGTCTCCAACTGCGAGAAGAAGGAGGAGAGGGTGGAATACTATATCCCGGGCTCCACCACCAACCCCGAGGTGTTCAAGCTGGGCGACAAGCAGCCTGGGAACATGGCTGGGAACTTCAACCTCTCTCTCCAGGGCTGTGACCAAGATGCCCAAAACCCAGGGATCCTCCGGCTACAATTTCAAGTTTTGGTCCAACATCCGCAAAATGAGAGCAGTAAGTGAGCCCCGCTTTCCTTTCCCCTCCGCCTCCAGTTCTTTCTTTCCCTCCTGGGGAGTGCGCTTGGCACGAGGTTCCCTTTCTGTTTCTCACCTGTGGCTTCCGGAACACTTGAACTCTGGACCCTGTAAGAGTTTCAGGACGTGTGCTGCTGGCCAGTAAGACAAGCTCACTGGTGAACGCCCACACTGAGAAGCAAATGCGGACTTGCGTTCAGGCCAAGTCGTTTGTTTGGTTTTTTTTAAGTTTATTTGTTTTGAGAGAGAGGATGTGGGAGGGCCAGAGAGAGACAGAGTCCCAACCAGGCTCTACACTGTCAGAGCCAAGTCCGATGTGGAGCTCGAACTCACAAACCATGAGATTATAACCTGAGCTGAAACCAAGAGTCTGACGCTTAACCGACTGAGCCTCCCAGGTGGCCTCAACCTAAGTTGTTTTGAGAGAGAGAGAGTGCATGCACGAGAGGGGGAGGGGCAGAGAGAGAGGGAGACCCAGAATCTGGAGCAGGCTCCAGGCTCTGAGTTGTCAGCACAGAGCCTAATGATGACCTGAGCCAAAGTTGAACGCTTAACGACTGAGCCACCCAAGGCGCCCCTGGGCTAAGTTGTTTTTAATGAAAGTGTTAGGAGGTTCCTTTCTTTCTGTATCACATGTCTTGACCCTCGATGTGAATCAGGATGCATATTGCACAGTCACCATCAGCTATGACAATGAACCCTATCTTAGTGGCTGGGCGCCCCATCCATACTGTGTACACACACTCTGTGCCAAGCCCTGATGTAAGCAACTACTTACACAGCCTTAGCTAATCCTTATTCCAACCCTAAAAGGTAGGCAGTAATCCTCAATTACTGCTGGAAAACCAGGAGGCCCAGGTTGCTCATAGAACTAGCCCAACATCACGTAGCCTGTCCGGAGCAGAGCAAGCCCAGACCCCAGAGTCTGTGCTCTGGATCATTCTGAACCCCAAGTGGGGGGTTACATCACTCTACACACAGTTACTGAGATGCCACCAACCTAGAAAAGGCCAGAACTAGGGGGAGGCCACGTGCCCGGGTAGCAGCATTAAAGGAGACGCTGCTCTGAGGCACTTACTTGCCTTCTAGAAGTGCTCACCCTCAAGGTCATGTAAGTACAAGGTCAGCCCCTGGGAGCAAGTGCCTCCTTAAACTTTGCTCCGCGGAGAGTGGTGTGGATGTTGAAATAAAAGGTACAAGACGATGGGCGTGTGCGTGGCTCAGCGGTTAAACATCTCACTTCAGCACAGGCCACGATCTCACAGTTCGTGGGTTCAAGCCCTGCATCGGGCTCCATGCTGACAGCTCAGAGCCTGGAGCCTGCTTCAGATTCTGTGTCTCCCTCTCTCTCTGCTCCTCCCCTGCTCATGCTTTGTCTGTTTCTCTCTCAAAAATAAATAAACATTAAAAAATTTTTATTAAATAAAAAAAGGAAGGACGCCTGGGTAGTTCAGTTGGTTAAGCATCCAACTTTGGCTCAGGTCATGATCTCACAGTTCGTGGGTTCAAGCCCCACACTGGGCTCTGCGCTGACAGCGTACAGCCTACCTGGGATTCTCTCTCTCCCTTTCTCTCTGCCCCTCCCCAACTCTCTCTCAAAACAAAGAAATACACTTTTAAAAAAAGGTACCATATGAGTTCAGAGTGGAATTAAGTGGGACCGAGGTGTTTTTAGTAGAGCTGATAAACACCTGGGAAGTGACGGCGGTGGGGGGGGTGGGGAGGAACCCGCCCAAGGGGCTGCCCTCTGGGCGTCTCTGGAAGCTACAGCCCCACCATATCCTTTTTAACTTTATTTATTTATGTTGAGAGGGAGAGAGCATGAGCAGGGGAGGGGCAGAGAGAGAGGGAGAGAGAGAATCCCTAGCAGACTCCGCAGTGTCATCACAGAGCCCGATGCAGGGGCTGGAACTCATGAATCGTGAGCCAAAACCAAGAGTTGGACACTTAACTGACTGAGCCCCCCAGGCGCCCCCACCCCATGTGTCCTGACCCAAGATGGCTTCTGACTTATAATAACCATGTAGAAGGTGTAGCTGTGTGTGTGTGTCCATTGATTGTGTCTGTGTGTGTGCGTGTGTGTTTACTGACATACTACTATGATCCCACTCTCACAATTGTATCATCGGAATGTTACAAACCGCCACACAAGAATCTGGAAACGGTGTGGGTTTGAATTTAGGAGACAGGGATTTGTTTATGATCTCAGCTATGGTGAGTGCTGGCGATTTTTTGTGTTTCCTAGAACATCAGCTGCGTTGATTTCTGCAACTAATCAGATTGTTAAACAGGCTTTACCCAGCGTCAAGAAGGGTTTGGCTTTAGTTTCGAGGTAAGTAAAGAGTCGCTAGCTGCAGGTTAAAGCCGTTGAGCGGTGTCCCGGCTTCCCATAAAGTAGGATCTGTCTGCGTGGATTTGAATCCCAGCTTCCCTACATGCCATGGGACTGTGGGCAGAGCATCTAACCTTTGTGTAACTCAGTTCCTCATCTTAAAATAGGATGGGCCCACCCTCTGGGGGTGCTTTAAGGATGAAATGAGGTAATACAGTGCCTGTCGGATGGTAAGCACCCTTAAAGTGTTACCCTGCAGGGTTCTAGATCAGAGACCCAGCACCTGTCCTCAGGGATAGACTGTAACCCAGCAGAGACGTGACTTGTGGGATGCAGGAGGTCACTTCCTAGGAGTTCTCAGTGGTCTGTGTGCCGTGGGGTTCGAGGCTGGCAGGAATTCGGGGGTGGGGAGGGCTCACGGCAGAGCCTGGCACTTTCCATCCTACCCAGGCGGCCCCAGGTGTTTGAGAGCATTGCCACGGGAAGGGAGTCTAGTCCGTGTGCTGTTTCTGCTCTTTCTTGGCCTTGGAAATGAGAAGGAAGAAGCTGTGGGGTTGCTTCAAGAGGCTGAGTCCTGCAGTAGGAGCCTCTGCCCTTCCTTCCCCAGAGAGTGTGGAGGAGCACCTCCTGGGGCTGGTCCTCAGTTGAGGCCTCCTCCTGCTGCTCTTCCCTGAGCCCAGGCCAGGGCCCCTTGCCCTTCACTTGACCGCCCTTTGCCCCCAGTAGAAGAAACAGCCGCCCAGAGCAGAGTGTGTGCCCCAAGAGTCCACATATGGGGGGTTTGCATTCATCACAATGTTGTATTTATCCGTCTACACAGCTCTGTCCCGCTAACCTCCTCCCAGTCCGGAGCCTTGTCTTATTCCTCTATCTTCCTACACCTACCACAGTTTTTGGCACATTCCAGGCCCTTTCTTTTTTGGGGGGTTTTTTTGGTTTTGTTTTTTTTAAGTAGGCTCCATGCCCAGCATGGAGCACAGGGCTTAAACCCACAACCCTGAGCTCGAGACCTAAACTGAGATCAAGAGTCAGATGCTCAGGGGCACCTTCGGTGGCTCAATGGGCTGCCTCCGACTTTGGCTGAGGTAATGATCTCACGGTGTGTGAGTTTGAGTCCTACATCAACCTCACTGCTGTCAAGGCAGTACCTGTTTCAGATCCTCTGTCTCTCTCTCTCTCTCTGTCTCCCTCTGCCCATCCTTTGCTCATATTCCCTCTCTCTCTCTCAAAAATAAACATTTAAAAATTAAAAAAAAAAGAAAAAAAAGAAGGGTCTGGGTGGTTCAGTCAGTTAAGCGTCCAACTTAAGCTCAGGTCATGATCTCACAGTTCAAGCCCCATGCCGGGCTCTGTGCCAACAGTGCAGAGCCTACTTGGGATTCTCTCTCCCTCTCTCTTTCTCTGCCCTTCCTCCACTTTTCTCTCAAAATAAATACGATAAACTTTAAAAAAAATCTCTACAGATTCCACAAAAATGATTAGGGGCCTTTTCAAACCTTCAGTCAATGAACTAATCCCTTCAGGGGTTCCCACGGTGTCAGTATAAAGTAGTGAAAGGTTGTCTTTTTTTTTTTAAGGTGAAGGTGTCTTTTCAAACCTCCAGCTTAGGTGTTTTTTTTTACGGAGAGGAAACACCTGCTGATTCTCTTGTGGAGAAACTTTCCATCAGGTTGTAGCCTTGAGCAAATCGGAGGTCTCTCTGTCACACCTACCCCTCCTCCTCCAGGCCTGGGTAGAGTGAAGCAACTTGTCAAAGCACAAAGAAGACACAGAGTAATATGTCTTTTCTTTCTGTAGATTTGCAAATGTAAATAGTGACATTTCCATTGCAAGCACCCCATCTGTGAGAGGGGAGGGGTGCACACTTCCATCCTGCTCTGACAGCTGAGGCAGTGCATAAATTTACTGTGGCTACCCCTCAAGTTATTAAAAAAAATTTTGTAGGGCGCCTGGGTGGCTCAGTTAAGCATCCGACTTCGGCTCAGGTCATGATCTCAGGTTTCATGGGTTTGAGCCCCACGTTGGGCTCTGTGCTGACAGCTCGCTCAGAGCCTGGAGCCTGTTTTAGATTCTGTGTTTCCCTATCTCTCTGACCCTCCCCTGCTCATGCTGTCTCTCTCTCAGAAATAAATAAAAAATGTTAAAAACAAATTTTGTTTAATGTTTATTTATTTTTGAGAGAGACAGAGTGTGAGCAAGGGAGAGGTAGAGAGAGAGGAAGACACAGAATCTGAAGCAAGTCCAGGCTCTGAGCTGTCAGCACAGAGCCCGACGTGGGGCTCAAACCCACGAGCCGCAGGACCATGACCTGAGTCAAAGTTGGACGTCCAAAACTAGCTGAGCCACCCAAGGTGCCCCTATTTTGTTTTTAATGTTTATTTATTTTTGAGAGAGAGAGAGAGAGAGAGAGAGACAGCGTGAGTGGGGGAGGGGCAGAGAGAGACACGCAGAATCTGAAGCAGGCTGCAGGCTCCAGGCTCCGAGCTGACAGCATAGAGCCCTACTCAGGGCTCAAACTCACGAACCGTGACATCATGACCCGAGCCAAAGTCAAACGCTTAACCAGCTGAGCCACCCAGGCGCCCTGACCCTTCAACTACTTTGAGAGCCAACCAGACTGAGTATGGACAGAATCAGGTTAGATGACTAAGGAATGAGATGCGGACGCAGAGCCAAAGAACGGGATGTGGGCAGTGTGTTAGCATGGAGCCAGGGGCCTCCTGAAGCCCCCCACAATGCAAGATCCGACTTGCCCAGAATCCGGATTGTTCTCTACAACATCCGCTCTCTGTGTTGGCCGAACCACTGGGTGTCTCATTATACAGTAAGCCTCAGAGGAAAGAGGAATTGTACAACCACAGGATGTTTCCACACCCACCAGAATGGCTAAAATAAGTGAGGCTGGCAACAGCAAGGGTCGGCGAGAACGAGGGGCCTTCAAAGCCTCACGTGCTTCTGGCAGGAAGGGTAAGAGGGTGCGATCGCTTAGGAGAACGATCTGGCAGTTTCTCACAAATTTACACCTTCCTATGACCCAGAAATTTCACTCCAAGGTAATTAGCCCAGAGAAACGAAACCGTAAATCTGCTCAAAGATTTATAAAAGAATATGTACAGGGGCGCCTGGGGGCCTCAGTCAGTTAACCATCTGACTCTTGGTTTCAGCTCAGGTCATGATCTCGCGGTTCATGGGTTCGAGCCCCACATGAGGCTCTGCCTGGGGGATTCTCTCTCTCCCTCTCTGCCCTTCTCCTGCCTGCTCTCTCTGTCTCTATCTCAAAAATAAATAAACTTAAAAAAAATTTTTTTAGGGGTTCCTGGGTGGCTTAGTCAGTTAAGCATCCAGCTTCGGCTCAGGTCATGATCTCACAGTTCATGGGTTTGAGCCCTGTGTCGGGCTCTGTGCTGATGGCTAGCTCAGAGCCTGGAGCCCGTTTCAGATTCTGTGTCTCCCTCTCTCTCTGACCCTCCCCTGCTCACGCTGTCTCTCTCTTGGAAATAAATAAAACATTTAAAAACAAATTTTTTTTAAGAATGTGTACAGCCATTTTATTCATAATTGGAAACAACCAAATCTCCATCAATATAGGAAAAAATAAGTGTGGTATATTCATTCTATGGAATACCACTCAGCAATAAGAAGGAAAAAGTGACTGATATACAAAACTACATGGATGAGCCTTAAATACATTTTTCTGAGGGGGAAAAACCAGACAGGAGAGTATATACTGTATGATTCCATTTATATGAAGTTCCAGAATGTGTGATGTCTACAGGGATAGAAACCAGGAAGCGGCGGCCTTCGAGGGGCATGACTGGGAGTCAAGCAGAATTGACTAGAAGGGGGCACAGAAGACCTTTCTGGGATAATAGGAATGTTCTAGATCTTGCTTTGGGTGATAGATACAATGGATATATAAAATTGTCAAAATTCATCAAACTGAACAACTTAAGATCTGTGCATTTTATTATATGTAAATTATATGTCAAAAAAGCAAAGGGAGACTGCAGCTAGTGATTAGCAGGTTTGGGAGTCAGACTGCTTTGGGCACTTACTAGCAAGCTGTGTGACTTTGGACAAAAATTACTTAATCTTTTTTTTTTTTTTAAGTTTATTTATTTACTTTGAGGGAGAGACAGACAGACACAGTGTGAGTAGAGGAGGGGCAGAGAGAGAGCTGGAGACAGAATCCCAAGCAGGCTCTGTGCTGTCAGTGCAGCATGAGATCATGAGCTGAGCTGAAACCAAGAGGACTCTTAACCGACTGAGCCACCCAGGCCTCCCTGAAAATTACTTAACCTTTCTAAGCTTCAAATTTGTAGTTTATAAAATGGAGAAAATAGGGGCACCTGGATGGCTCCCGGTTCATGGGCTTGAGCCCTGCATCAGGCTCTATGCTCACAGCTCAGAGCCTAGAGCCTTTTTCCGATTTTGTCTCCATCTCTCTCTGCTCCTTCCGTGCTTGCTCTCTGTGACTGTCTCTCTCAAATATAAAATAAAAAACATTTAAAAAAAATTTTTAAAAGATACGCACCAGAGGGGTGCCTGGGTGGGTCAATTGCTTAAGTGTCTGACACTTGTTTTTGGCTCAAATCAAGATTTCTATGGTTTGATCCCCAACAGGGCTCTGAGCTGGCAGCACAGAGCCTGCTTGGGATTCTCTCTCACCTTCTCTCTCTGCCCCTCCCCTGCCTGTGCTCGCTCGCTCTCTCAATAAAGAAACTTAAAAAAAATAGACAGGCACCAGAGCTGTAGCCAACTCTCAATGGATGTATAAGCTGAATGCAGAATAAATCTTTGTTATTCTAACGCTTTGGATTTGGGGACCATTCATTACTGCAGCCTAATTTAGCCTGAGCTGACTGATACACTCCCTCTCAAGGATATCATGAGGCTTAACAACCTAACACACAATGGAGTCTCTACCATGAGCCAGATACGCAGGTCATGGAGATCCAGGAAGTTCCCTTTCTGGCGGGAAGAACAAACAAACAATTGGAAAATGAGGACTTCCCATCAGAGAGAGATTTGCTTCCTCCTTCACCCACACTGGAATGGCTTTTAAAACATTTCTAAAAGCATAAATTCCAAGGGAAATGATAAATGGAAAGGAAGCAATAGTCTAACATTTCCTAAAGTGGGACATAGACGGGTAACTGATTCAGCAGACCCGAAAGTGCAGAATCTAACCCCACAGTGGGAAACTCCAAGAAGAAATGTTCAAAGGCCCAGGAATTGGCAGCAAGTCACCTCCAGAACTGGGGCTAAAAGTGGGAGAAGCCGCTCCAGCCCCAGATCTACCAAGCAGCCGTGGGACACTCCTCCTCCAACCAACAGAAGATAGGCATTTCTTCCTTGGTAAAGGGAAGTTTTTGAACCAAAGATCTTATTTGCATTAAATTAGAGAAGTGCTAAGCTGAACACGGGGCTTGAATAAAGATTGATGTGCTGACTTTTTTTTAAGTTTATTTATTTTGAGAGAGAGAAAGAGTGTAGGTAGGGGGAGCCGGGAGGAGGAGCAGAGAGAGAGAGACTCCCAAGCAGGCAGCTCAGAGCCCAATGCGGGGCTCAAACTCATGAGCCATGAGATCATAATCTGAGCTGAAATTGGGCGCTTACCCGACTGAGCCAGCCAGGCGCCCCTAAACGTTTTTTTTTTTCATTTATAATTTGTGTTCACTCACATCTTTAAGGAATTTCTCTTTGCTTTGAAATACCAGTCTAATTTGGATTCTTTTACTAATGGGAGAGACTCTTCTCCTGGCCCAACCAGGAGTAGTTCATCTTTTTCTCACTTGTTTGAAAGATAGCATTTATTAGAGACTAAATTATAATATCAATGGGTATAATATCTATGAATAATATCTAGGAAGAAATATAATATCTATGAATCTTCTTTCCCTGCATTAATGGCATACTGCTGCTAATTACTACACACGAGAATATTTATACAGGAGGGGCGCCTGGGCGGCTCAGTCGGTTAAGTGTCCAACTCTTGGTTTCCGCTCAGGTCATGATCTCACAGCTCGTGGGTTCTAGCCCTGCATCGGGGTCTGCACTGACAGTATGGAGCCTGCTTGGGATTCTCTCCCTCTCTCTCTCTGCCCATCTCCCTCCTCTCTCTTTCAAAATAAATAAATAAACTTAAAAATATTTATGCAGGAAGGTATTTAAGTAAATTATGGTGAGTCTCACTTGTTAATTATCAGCCACTAAATAAATGATTTTCAAAGATGCGTAAATATGAAGACTACTTGGAAAAATAATTAAAGCCATGTAAAGTAATAAAGTAAAAGCTGAGTATAAAATTGTATGTGTACTATACTTTTTACATAGGTGAAAATGTTCACGTGCATGTGTATGAACAAGAACTAAGATGAATTTGAAAGAGTAAAAGCAGTTAAGCAGTGGTAGTAACTCAGTCCATTATTTTTCTTTTTCAATGTCTCCTAGAATTCTTATACGTTCTCTCTTCTTTTTTTTAATTGTTTAAGTTTATTTATTTATTTAGAGAGATAGCACAAATGGAGAAGGGGCAGAGAGAGACAGGGAGAGAAAATCCCAAGCAGGCTCCATGCCACCAGCACAGAGCCTGATGCGGGGCTCAAACTCACGAACCATGAGATGCTGACTTGAGCTGAAGCCAGTCGCTTAACCGACTGAGCCACCCAGGCTGTTTCCAGCCAGGAGAGGTTTAGTGCTCATTTTTGCCCGTCCACCAGTGGCCACTGATCCACGCCTCAGGCCTGTTTTCTCTTTGTGGTTTCAGATAAAATCTACGTGGTCGACTTGAGTAACGAGCAAGCCATGTCACTCACCATCGAGCCGCGGCCCATCAGGCTCAGCCGCAAGTTTGTCCCCGGCTGCTTCGTGTGTCTGGAGTCCCGAACCTGCAGCACCAACCTCACCCTGACGTCCGGCTCCAAACACAAGATCTCCTTCCTTTGTGATAACCTGACGCGCCTGTGGATAAACGCGGAGAAGACCATAAGTACGTCCCCTTGCCGCACTCCTCCGGGGCCGTAGGCAGCTCTCCCCGCCCCTCCCCATCTTCTCCATGGGGTCCACTGAGTAGGTTATAAATAGTCTGATCAGAAATGTCCCCCGCCGTGCAGGGTAGGCAAGGGCGCCCAAGACGCAAACAGGGAGGTGGAGATGGGCCCCTCTAGGACCAGAGCCTCAGGTGCAATGGTGTCCTTCAGAAGTACGCTGCATTCCCACGTCCATGCTGGTCCCCTCTGCCCAGCCGTCCAGAATGATGAGATCTCTCCTCTGTGGAGCCTTCCCCAGCCTCTCCCATCCACGTGCCCCCGGCCCCCACGCTCACCAAACACCTATCACCTCTTGCATGAGACTGAGCATCTCAAGGTCAAGAACTGTGGCTTCTTCCACTTTTTTGTCCCTTTAGCCCCCGGTGGTGCTGGACATTATTAGTCACCTAATAAATGTTTGATGATTGGAGGGCAGCAAAATGCATAGTCCCCCCGCCTTCTGCTGGGCCACCATGACCCCCGACGTGGATGCTCTTAGACTTTCCGCAGATGAAGCAGCTGAGGCCACACGACGCAAAGCAGCCTGCCCGCCAGGAGGTGGCCAAGCTGGGATGCAAGCTGATAACTCCCCAACTCCAGCCCTGCTCTGACCACTGCATAAAACTACCCGCCCACGGCAGGGGGCCGGGGGGAGCCAGAGAGCCCGGGGTGGTCTGGAGGGCTGGGCAGGATGCACCTGCCGGTCTCCTCCCTGCCTGGTGCCACGAGCCCTTCTCTTCCAGGCTGCGCGGACCAGCGGTACTGCCACAAAAGGTCCTACTCCCTCCAGGTGCCCGGGGACATCCTCCAGCTGCCTGTGCAGCTGCACGACTTCTCCTGGAAGCTGCTGGTGCCCAAGGACAGGCTGAGCCTGGCCCTGGTGCCCGCCCAGAAGCTGCAGCAGCACACGCCCGAGAAGGTCTGCAACACCAGCTTCAGCTACCTGGTGGCCAGCACGGTCCCCGGCCAGGACCTGTACTTCGGCTCCTTCTGCCCCGGAGGCTCCATCCGGCAGATCCAGGTGAAGCAGAACGTCTCCGTGACCCTCCGCACCTTCGCCCCTGGCTTCCAGCAAGAGGCCTCCAGGCGGGGCCTGACCGTGTCCTTTATCCCGTACTTCAAAGGTAAGGATGTCTCCCTCTGTCTCCCCGTCTCCCTGCCCCTTTCTCGTGTGGGCATCCGTCCCCTGTTGGGTGTGCGATCGTCTTGATTAAGTTGTCAACTTGAAGAGAAGGGGTAGTTTTGTGGACTAGTGCTCGTGCTAGAAATGTGAAAGACAGGGAGCCCTCCTCCTGAGTCTGCCGTTAATCTAGCGTGGAAAATTCCGGGAGGCAGAAATAAGTCTCTGACAGTGGGGGGTGACGGGTGGCAGGCGGGAGAACAAATAATCAGGTTCGAGTCTGTTTTGGAAGCAGGCAGAGCATAAATGAGAGTCAAACAAACCTCCCGAGTCCTGGACTTTTAAGGTGTTCGCATGAAAATCCTTGTGTGGATTTGTTTTTTGTGGGGTTTTTTTTAGTTTATTTTGAGACACAGAGAGAGAGTGTACAGGCAGGGGAGGGGCAGAGAGAGAGGGAGAGAATCCCAAGCAGGCTCTGCACTTGCAAGCCTCAATCCCATGAACCTTGAGATCATGACCTGAGCTAAGATCAAGTCAGACAGACACTTAACCAGCTGAGCCACCCAGGCACCGAGCCAAGACTTTTATCTGAGGTTCACTTCGTACTTTGTTCCCAGAGGTCTGAGTGGGGAAGGAGAAGAATCTTTGGCCATAAGATTAAGATCAGCCCTGGGACGCCTGGGTGGCTCAGGTGGTTAAGCATCCAACTTTGGCTGAGGTCCAGTCTGTGAGTTCAAGACCCACATTGGGCTCTGTGCTGACAGCTCAGAGCCTGGAGCCTGCTTCGGATTCTGTGTCTCCCTCTCTCTCTGTCCGTCTCCTGCTTGTGCTCTGTCTCTCTCTCTCAATAATAAATAAACTTTTAAAATACATTTAAAAAATACATAAAAATAAAAAAATAAATAAAAACATGGGGCACCTGGGTGGCTCAGTCGGCTAAGCAGATGACTTCAGCTCAGGTCATTATCTCACAGTTCGTGAGTTCAAGCTCCGCGTCAGGCTCTGTGCTGACAGCTCAGGGCCTGGAGCCTGCTTCTGATTCTGTGTCCCCCTCTCTCTCTGCCCCTCCCCCACTCATGCTCTGTCTCACTCTCAAAAATGAATATAATAAAAATAAATAAAAATAAAGTTTTTGTAAGCAAAAAAAAGGAAAAATCTTTATTGCTAAAAAATGCTAACCATCATCCAAGCTTCCAGTAAGTTGTAATCACTGATCACAGATCACCATAACAAACATAATAATGAAAACGTTTGAAATGTTGTGAGAATCACCAAAACCTGACACAGAGACACAAAGTGACCAAATGCTGTTGGGAAAATGGCACCACAGACTTGCTCAGTGCAGGATTGCCACAAACCCTCAGCCTGTAAAAAGCACAGGAGCCGCAAAGCATAGCAAAATGAGGTGAGCCTGTGAGAAACTTTAATGTCGGGGCGCCTGGGTGGCTTAGTCGGTTGGGTGTCTGACATCGGCTCAGGTCATGATCTCACGGTTTGTGGGTTCGAGCCCCACATCGGGCTCTGTGCTGACAGCTAGCTCAGAACCTAGAGGCTGCTTTGGATTCTGTGTCTCCCTCTCTCTCTGACCCTCCCCTGCTCACACTTTGTGTCTCTTTTTCTCAAAAATAAATAAACATTAAAAAAAATTTTTTTTTTAAAAGAGAAACTTTAATGTCATCACAGAGAGCTCTATTGAACGACACTAGTGCAGACGCTTGAACATCGTCTCCTCCGCCGTTTTCCCTCCATTTTGGCTCAGTGAGACATCTGTGTGGATTCTCTCCCCTTTCCTGCAGAGGAAGGCGTCTTCACAGTGACCCCAGACACAAAAAGCAAGGTCTACCTGAGGAGCCCTAACTGGGACCGGGGCCTGCCATCCCTCACCTCAGTGTCCTGGAACATCACTGTGCCCACGGGCCAGGTGGCCTGCCTGACCTTCCTCAAGGAGCGGACCGGCGTCGTCTGCCAGACGGGGCGTGCGTTTATGATCATCCAGGAGCAGCGGACCAAGGCCGAGGAGATCTTCAGCCTGGAGGACGAGGTGCTCCCCAAGCCCAGCTTCCACCACCACAGCTTCTGGGTTAACATCTCCAACTGCAGCCCTGTGAGTGGCAAGCAGCTGGACCTATTCTTCTGGGTGTTGCTTACCCCCAGGACTATAGGTAAGGGCCCGCCAGCTCTCGTGCGGGTGGTGGTAGATAGCAGATGGGCGGCCAAAGGCTAGGGCTCAAGCCTGGGAGGGACTCCGAAGACGTGGATTTGAGTGTGGGCTCTCCATGTATCAGTCGGCTTTTGCATCAGCAATGCCACATAACAAACAACCCCGGAACTCCGTGGCTTAAAAACAGCCATTTGTTATTGCTCACATGTTGGCTGGGCGATTCTGGTCTGAACTGGGCTTATCCGGGTCACTCGCTCATGCACCCATGGGCAGCTGCACAGAGCTAGAGGACTTTGTTGATCTTGGCCATGCACTCTCACAGGTCTGGCGCCCAGCTGCAGTTAGCAGCAATAATTCGGTTCCTTGGCTCTCCTCCCCACAGTCCCTTACACTCCAGCCTGCGCCTTGTTCTCACTGAAGCAGAGAGACCCAAGAGAATCTGGGGGGAGCCTGCAAGGTCTCTTGATGCTTGCGTTAGGAACTCACACACCACCTCCCCTGGAATTCTTTTGTCCTGCCTGAAGTCAAGGGGTGGACAAATCAACTCCACTTCTTGGTGGGAGGAGCTGCAAGAGTCACATGGTAAAAGACATGGTTCAGGGAGGGGGAGAACTAGTGGGTTTTTATTGTCCGTCTGCCACGATCATATACCATTAATCTCTCTCTGGCCCAGGAGAAAGAAGTTTCTTCACTTTCTAACCTTCCTTGTCTTTAGAGGGTGGATAGTAATAACTACCTCATCGAAGTATCAGGAGGAAGTCAGCATTGAGGGTTCACATGTGGGGACCTGGAAAGTGTGACATAGATATTTGGTGCTGGCGTTTCTTACCAAGTCCGGTGAAGCCTTGGAAAACGCCCTCGGGGGCTGGCCTTAGGCTCAGAATCGCAGAATCCACCAAAGAGTTTCCAGCAAGGAAGCGCATGTGCGGCAAATCCCCTGTGATAGGGCCACATTTGCCTTTATTCCAAGACAGTCACAGAGCACCGCAGAGTGTTGGAACCAGAAGGGAGCGTGGAGGTGGTTTCTCCCGGCCCCTTCCCTCTCTGGTGGTCAAAGACACTGTGTGTCTGCCCAAGACCACACCGCTGGGTAGCAGCAAGAGAACAATGGGGAACGAAAAACCACAAGTGAGAAGTTCTCCCATACTCTCAGCTTAGTTCCTGGGTCTGCTGACTCTCACATTCATTTTCTGTCATTTATTTCTACTACTTTTTCTTTAACTTTATTTACTTAAGCCATCTCTACATCCACTGGGGGGGGGGGGCTCGAACTCACAACCCCAAGATCCAGAGCTGCATGCTCCTCTGACAGCCCACCAGGCGCCCCATTTATTTCTCTTTCTCTCTTAACCTCACCTTTTGTTTTCTTGCTGAACAAGCACGAAATTCTAAATCCCTGCTCGGTGTGGGGCTCCCTGTCTGATTTATTTCCTTTCTTCTACAACTGTAAGAAAAGAACAGCATAGATGAAACAACCCTGTCCTGAACACCTTCACTGCTGACTTTAGACTCCCTGCTTTCACTCCACCCCTCTGCTCTCTTCTCCCACATAGGCTGTGGGGACCGGGTGGACACACCCAGGGGTAGGCCCAGAGTAGCCTTTGGAGTGGATCTGGTAGGGCCCCCAGTTTGTTTTAGTTCTATCACTGCGTAACAAACAGCCCCAAGATTTAGTAGCTTAGACAGAACACCATTCTGTTTGCTCACAAGTCTGTGGGTCAGGAATTTGTACAGGACACAGCAGGGTGGCTCTTCTCTGCTCTTGGCTGGGATGGTTCACCTGGGGACAGATGTCTGGAGCCTTGGTATACTCACCTTCTGCCAGGTTCCTCGGGGTGTGTTCCTCATGGAGCCTCCACACGGCTGGCTTGGGCTTCCTCACAGCATGGTGGCCTCAGTGTAGTCAGACTTCTTCCATGTGTCTTACTGGCTTGCCCTCAGACAGAAAGCGCAAGACGTTGCCAGGCCTCTAGAAGGCCCCAGAACCGGCAAGTCAGGAAGAGTCGAGAAGGAGGGAAGTGGGCCCCTCTTACTGTGAGGAGCAGCGTGTGTGTACCGGGAGGGGAAGGAAGGGATGGCGGCCGTCTCTGGAGACTGTCTCCTCCAGTTAATCATCGGCCCGATGCCCCAACTCCTCACCCTTCTCCCTCATGTCTCTGCTCACAGACCTGACTGTCATCGTCTCCGTGATCGTGGGAGGTGGCGCCTTACTGCTGGTAACCCTCGGACTCATCATTTGCCTTGTGAAAAAGAAGTAGGTGGAATTTCTCAAAACCATCTTCAGCTGCCCTGATGCCTCCTTAGGTCACACAGACCAGAGCTGTCGTAAACTATGGACTTCTTTTGCTTCCGGTTCCTCTCCGGAGGATCGGTGTTAGATAATATTGCTTGGAGGTGAGGGGGAAGAAAAAATAACAGAAAACATGGCTGGTGACATTTTGGCCTGCAGTTTTCACACCATGTGTCAGCACACGTCAGCTGTGAATCACCTACTGTCTGCTCATCAGACGGCACTCATCACAGGGGTGACCTTAGCAGGAAAACGATCACATCGGGCCTGCCACACCTGGCCTCTGGGCCTGTGTCCTCTGTCCCCTTGAGAGTAGATGCATGCTGTCCCCCAGTGTGTCCTCCAGTTTCTTAAACTATTTTATGCTTGTGTATTGGACTCCAGACAGGCACCAAAAAGCTAGCCCTGTGGGCGAGAGGAAGGAAGACCCAGTTATCTGACTCAGTCTCACCTCCCGCCCCCTCAGGGGGGCGGCTGCTGTTTTATGAAAGGAAAGCGTTGACCTTTTTAGACCTAATATGCGCTGCTACCAGATTTGATCAGTTCTGCTTGTATTTCTGATTAAAGCCATGAAGGGGGGGGAAGGGCGGGGGAGGAGGGATGCTTTCCTTAGCACGATTCAGTCTTCCAACAAGACAAAAGGAATTTTTTTATTCACCGGAGCTGTGACCACACAGCCCAGATTCCTGACTAATAGTGAGACATTCTAGAAATGTCTGCGCTGATGAGGAATGGGCTGCCCACAGCAGATCCAGGGAAACGCCTCTTTTCCATGAGATGAGGTTGTACATATATCGCACAGGGCGGGGGGAAAGGACTTCTTTTTATGAATTATCGTTTTATGGTTTTTCTAGGAAACTTCCTTGTCTGGGGTGCGGGCTCTTCTACCCAGATCTGAAATCTCGGTGTTAACACTGGGCCCCTATTCGGGAGGAAGCTGGGTGAGGGGAGCATCCAACTCTTACCTCCATCTCTGAACTGCCCCAGTTCTGGCCTGAGAATCACGAGCACTGGC
>NW_027532172.1:3045134-3066413 GCF_008692635.1 Crocuta crocuta | reverse complement strand
GGAGGGGGGGGGCCACCAGCTGTAGGAGGGCAGGTAGGTTCTGCAGTAAGAATGAAAGAATTTATTCAGTAAGCATGTTTCTGGGAGCCTCCCGGACACTAGGAACCATGCCCGGTGCTGGGGATGCAACGGTGAGCAGAACAGCCTCTCCTCCCTCCGCCTGGTGTGGGGGACAGAAGGACTAAATGAAGGACCAGCTTCAGAGCGGCCTAAAAAGAGCAGTAGGGGGGAGCACCAAGGCGGAGCACGAAGGAGGGGTGTCCGGCTCCGGGCTTGATGCTGGAGCCTTTGGAACCCATCATCCCAGCCAGACATGCAGTGTTACAAGCTAAATGTACTAGAGTATTTTTATCTCAGCAAAGGACAGAGAGCCTGTCCACAATTAGTGAGCCGCCAGCCTGTGCGTTATACGGTCCATTATGTTAATTGAGCTAATGTCCTCCATTTGAATCACTGCGAGGCTAAAAAGCCAGCGTCCCCTGCTTTTGGCTCATGGAGATGGAGGGCGAGGCTTTGTTTTCCGTGGCGGAGAGAGCTAATGCCCGTCCACGCCCAAGGACCAAAGAACATTACAAACCAAAGGTTAATGGTGTTACTGAGGAACTCTGGCGTCCCGGCCTGAATGTTGTCTTCTTCTGAGCTCTTTCCCCTTATGCAGGTTCCTGCTGAAGGGACTGGATCCCTCTGCTAATACTGGTTCCACTGTCACCAGCTCTAGCCAACAGCTAGGATACAGCCATCCATCCTGAGTCTCCTATGTCATATCATTGAGAATGGAGACAGTCAGGGTTTTACCCATGCAAACAGGGGTGAAGCCTTAAGCTACGGGAAAGACTGAGTCGTAGAGGGTTGGCCCGGGCATGGCAGCCCCTGATGTGGTCCTGCTGGGGCACTTCCCTTTCTCCTAGGACAGAGGGGGGCTGGTTGTCAGATGTTCCCACCCCTGGGCACCGCACATCCGCCAAAGCACATCCAAGCACAGACAGTGTTAAACGTGCACCACCACTCTGTTTCCACTGTGAAGACTGGAGACAGAAGCTGGTCCCTTTTTTTTTTTTTTATGTTTATTTATTTATTTCGAGAGTAAGAGGGCATGTGATCAGGGGAGGGGCAGAGAGAGAGGGAGACAGAATCCCAAGCAGGCTCCGCACTGTCAGCTCAGAGCCCGATACAGGGCTCCATCTCACAGACTGTGAGATCATGACCTGAGCTGATATCAAAGAGTCGGACGCTTCACCGACTGAGCCACCTGGGCGCCCCAGAAGCTGGTCCCTTCTAAATTCTAAGAACAGGAGCTTCGGTTTCAAGGGCTAAGGGATTTGAGAGACTGGGGGAGACGTGTGAGAACCGCAGAGGGCCTGAGTTCTAGTAGGGCTCTGCAGATGGAACACAGCCAAGATCGATTTCTTCCTGACCCTCTCGTTCCCTTTCTCTTAGTAGGAAGAAGAAGATGAGCAAAGGGCCAGCTGTAGGCGTCTACAACGGCAACGTCAACACCCAGATGCCGATGCAGCCAAAAAAGTGTCAGAAAGGACGAAAGGACAGTGACTCCCACGTGTACGCGGTCATTGATGACACCATGGTGTACGGCCACCTGTTGCAGGATTCCAACGGCTCCTTCCTGCAGCCGGAGGTGGACACCTACCGGCCTTTCCAGGGCCCCACGGGGGACTGCCTTCCCTCCCCACCCCTCACTGGCTCCAGGGCCCCGACTGCAAAGCTGGCCACAGATCAGCTGGCCCCCAGGTTCCCTGCTGAGTCTGAGAGTGAACCATATACCTTCTCCCACCCCAACAGCGGGAATACAGACCTTCCCTTGCTGGACACCCATAAGCCCTCAGAGCCTGAGGAGTAACTTGGACCCATCCCAAAGACTTCTGCTTAAAGTGGGGTGCTGAGACACCCTTTAGGGGTCTCCAGCAGAAATCCGAAAGAGGAATTTATATGGAAGGAACAGCAAGAGGTTTTCCTGGGCACCACCAACCTGTGATTTCCCAGTGGGCTTGTTCCAACAGCGGGACATTGAAAGTGATGAATTCCAATCTGGATACAGTCGTCACAGTCCATGTCCTTCGGAAGCCAGATTGGGTCATAAACCAGCCTGTAATTGAGGGGAGGGGGCTCTGAGTCACCCCGTACACGGTTGCAGCGAGCTCTGGATCTGGATTTGGAACTCTTCCGGGTGACAGTTCTGATCCCTAGGAGCCCATCCATCCAAGGTCCCTGCTCCCCCTTGGAGCCCCCCTGGATGAAAATGACGATGTGCCTTATGATTACTATTATTTATTGGGTGGTCCTGCGTATTTAAGAAGTCGAATGTATAACCACGCAGCTCTTTTCCCCTGACGCAGTGACGGCGCACGCTCACTGGCGGGATGGCTGGGTTTTGACTTCTCCCAACCACTACATACACATGTGCCTGTCCCCTCGAAGGTGGGAATGATTTGCGATCTGTCCGGCCGGAAAACGGTGTGCGTGTTTGAGGGCGCTGACACGTACCTGCTTTGATAAGAGACTTCTAGGTTCTCTCGCTCTCCCCACGGTCATCCTCCTCCACAACATCTCGGGCCTCACCGTCCTGCAGTCCTAGAAGCAAGAGAAATTTCCTTGAATTGCTGCGTGTGGCTGTCCCAGCCCCAGCCACGCGTTGGCATTTAAACCGAAATGTAGAGAGTATTTGCATCCTCTAAAAATGTTTAAGAGCACACCAGAGATTGGCCACTGGATTCCTTCCCTATTGCTACTGTAACCAATTACCTCAAACATGGTGGCTTAAAACAACCCAAATCTCGTAGTTTACAGTTCTGGAGATGAGAAGGGCAAGATGCAAAGTCCCTTTTGCCGTGTAAGGTACCATATCCACAGGTTCCGGGGGATTAGGGCCTTTTGGGGAGTCATTCTTCTGCCTATCGCCCCCTCCTGCCTGTGGGGGACTATGAAATGACCCAGCCCACCAGTGTGGGTTTTTTGGGCCTAGGAATCTTTTTTTTTTTTTTTTTTAAGCATCAGCTACTAACATTTAAAATTATAAAATTTTTGCATAAATATCCAGGTCAGGACATCCGGCTGGGCTGGGGGGCTTNCCCCAGCCCCCCCACCCCTTCCCCCCATTCCTTCTCGCCTCCCTCACTGATGCTGAGTCTTTTAGCTACTGATGAGTGCCCCCCGCAGGGCTGCTTTGCTTATAATGAAATGAAAGTTGGGCCCTAGATCTCTCCTCAAATGAGAAGACAGGCCTCGAGGCTGGTGTGGGTTTCAGGAAAGGTTTTTTCCTACCCACGGCCCCGGGTCCCTCGTTTATACTCATGACAAGCCCAGCTCCTGTGGCTGTTGGCCTCTGTGGCCCCTGCTCGCCTCGGGGAGGACAGGGATGGGTGTCGGCACCGTCCAAAGGTTGGTGTTTCTGTAGCGAAACCTCCTTTAAAGGTGAACGGGCTTCGTCGTGTTCCGTGAATTCTGGGAAACACCCGCCTCGACTCGTCCGTGTGCCCCTTTGCCGTCATGAGGAGTTCGGAGTGCAACCTCCAAACTGCTGTGTCTTCCGAGGCCTCCTGGACTCTTTCCAGAAGGAAGGGTTTGTTTTAGTTACGACCTCGGTTCTGCCCCTTGCACCTTTCCCTTCTGAAAGGCGGGCCCCGGCCCAGTCACCCTCGGCCCTTTGGCCTGAGATTCAGGCAGCCTCCCCCATGAAGGGCCAGAGGAGGGCTTCCTGCTCACATCCGAAATTGGATGGTCACTTAAAGTCCCTGTTGGAGCCCCTCCTCCACCCTCTGGCCTCCCCGACCTCCTGGGCTCTGCGGAAGCGCCCTCCTTCCACGCTCTGCTTCCTGTAGCCACAAAGCGTGGCCGGCCACCTTTATTTACAAGGACCCTGTGTGGCCATGTTCTCTTAACTGAGTTCTCTTAAAACCCCGGGCCCAGGTGCCATCTTCCTGAAGCCTCAGGGGAATTTAATGTTTTCTGAAGCTTTGCCTCCTCCAAGGTGTCAGCCCAACGTACCCCTGGCTCTTTGCTTGAAAGCCCAGACCCCCTACTTATGTAAAATTCTTCAGGGTCACTGGAAACCAGTCGGACACATTTGCTGATGCCTTGTGTGCTCCGGCACAGTGCCCTCCCTGTCGGGGGCGCCTCCACGCCCATCTGCTGGGCTCGTGAGGAAGCCCAGCACATCCAGGCCTGGCTCTAGCATGGGGATCATTCTGCGCAGGAGGGGAAAGTCCCAGGAAGGATCAAGGGGGGAACGCATGTGTCCGCGGGATGTAACCTTGGTCAAGGTTAGAGAACTGGTTTGTGTGGATCTGTAATGCTTGACTGGGAATAATTTATTTTGTTGTACATACTTTTTAGGTACCGTTTTATTCATTTCCTACACTTTTTTTTTAATAAACAAATGTACAGGAAAGAAAAATGGGCATTGAGTTGTTTAAATATTTTGGTTATTTATCCCCAGCTATCCCCTGGTTATTTGCCAGAGTCCCCAGTTCACTGGAACGTTGAATACTATCTACCTCCTCCCAAGCTGGATCTCTCCCCTGAGCTCCAACTTGCATGGCCATCTCCACCTGGCATCTGATGGGCATCTCAAGTTCAAAACATCCAAAGCTGCCCTTCTGCTGTTCCCCCTCCAAATGTGCCCCTCCCGTGGAGGGAAAGGCTGAAACAGTTTACCCCGACTCTGTTGATAACGATTCCAACCCTCCGGTTGCTCAGACCAAAACCTTTAGAGCCCTCCTTAACTGTCTCTCTTACACGCATGTTCCATGGTCCACCAGCAATCCTATTTGTTTTTTCCAGTAAGCTTCACTCTCAACATGGGGCTCGAACTCGCGTCCTTGAGATCAAGAGTCATAAGCTCTACTGACTGAACCAGCCAGGCACCCTGGGACCACCAGTCATCTTAATGCCTCTTCTTGGTATCCAGAATCCCCTATCTTCCTACCTCCACTGCTTTCACTAAGTCCCTCACCTCGACGATGCTGTCACTTCCTGCCTTCCACTCCCTCACCTCAAGACAGTGACCACAGTGATTCTGTTCATATATAAGGCACTCCCTTGCTCAGAATCCTCCCCAGGGCTCCATCTCATTCAGAGTGAGAAAGAGAGAGAGAAAGAGACCCGTGTGAGCAGGGGAAGGGCAGCGAGGGAGACACAGAATCCAAATTAGGCTCCGGGCTCCGAGCTGTCAGCACAGAGCCCGACGCAGGGCTTGAACTCATGAACGACGAGAATGGATGCGCAACCGACTGAGCCACCCGGGTGCCCCATGGCGCTACCACTTCTTAAACATCAGCTTCTAATAACTATTCCCTCAATCATCCAGCTCCATTCACACAAAACACTTGTTCATTCTTCAGCATTCTGGCCTCACAGCTTTTGTGTTTCCTGTTCTCTCCAACTAGAATGTTCTTCCACCAAGAATCCCTCTGTTCTCACCCTTACTTCCTTTAGATATTTATATAAATGTCACCTCAGTCCCTTGGTAAAATCCCAGGTAGCCTCCCTGGCCACACTGTAAAATGTCAAGCCTTCTCCCCAACTTCCACAGTGCATATCTGCTCCCTTGTTTTATTTTTACTCCTTAGTAATTATTACTATCTAACAAACTAGATGTTTTACTTCTTTAAAAAAATTTTTTGACTCACAGATTGTGAGTTCAAGCCCCAAGTCAGGCTCTGCACTAACAGCGTGGAACCTGCTTGGGATTCTCTCTCTTCTCTCTCTGCCCTTCCCCATCTCTTTCTCTCCTCTCTCTCTTAAAATAAATAAAATAAACTTAAAAAAAAAAAAGAAATAGGTTCTGTCACAAGAGCAGGGCTTTAAAAAAATACTGTCATTTGGCATCTAAAATTTTTTCAGAAATGGAAATGAGCATGTTTTTGGCAGGCTTGAAATGAGTGCCATCCTGTAATACAAACGCAGCCCGTTAGAACACCATAGAAAGATCTCGAGTCTAGATGTATGTAACATGATGACATTTTGTTCTGCTTTGTTTCATTTCCATAATGGACATTGACTAACCTCAAAGTGCAATTTGCCCCTGAAAATCTCTGCATGTGACATACAGCACTGGTCACCAAAGACCCCCAAGTGAGCAGATCTGGACAACGAGCAAGCTAATTGGAGCTGTCCATCCACTTAGGAGCTTTCATCATATAACAGTTCATCTTTATTTTCTCCAGTTCCAGGCAGAGCCTGAATCTGTTCACACTCAAGGCCTCTTTAAGATTTGCTTGAGTATGATATTTGGCCTTGTGGCCTCAGTGGAAAAGCTTCTAGATGTTTTCCTGCCCTGCCTCAGCTGATTTCCCATTCCAGGGCCCAGACTGTCTCAGGGTGATTTCTCGAACCCGTGTCCAAATTGCCTGGAGTCCATAAATCAAATGCAAATCCCCCACCCCATCTGCGATTACACTAGTCAGGATCTCTAAGTCCAGGGTTCTGATGTTCTCAACAAGCTTCCCAAGCTTGGGCCAACTGACCAAGACTTTCTTCAGAAAGGGGACTCATGAATGAGGAGATGGGGGCTCACTTTCTAGTCCACCTGTGCCACCATCACCTGTTTGCTGCTCCTCGAGAGGCCTTGGAGGACCAGCTGGGGAGTGGGCTCATCGTTGAGGGGGATCTCTGCTGTTGTGGCCCCTCACTGAAGAGTGTCCCACAGAGGAAGCCACAGGCCACTCACCCACCATGTGTCAAGGAAATGATGCAGGTCTATCAATTGGTGTACACAGGTGTGCATGTTAAACCCAGCCTATCTTGTTTTTAGAAAACATTTGTCCGCAGACTGACAGAGATCTCCGAATTGCTGAGAGGCAGCTGCAGAGTCCAGCTGTCTCATCCAAGCAAGTACCTCCGCTTTTCTGAGCCAAAATATCCTCAACTATGAAATACGAATCCTGATACCCACTTAACAAGGTGACCGCAAGGGTGGAGAGAGGTGATGGATATGACAATGTCTGAAGTCTAGTAGCCAATCTTCATTAAGTCTGTGTCGCAAAGGAAAGCCATCGCCAATAGTTGGCTTATTTTGGCTTGGTTTCCTCTTCGGCAAGCTGGTTACCGTTTCCTGTGAGTTGACAGTTCTCTAGCTAGCTGTGTCACATTTGAAGATGCTGTTCCCCTCATCCTCTCCAAACCCAGTTAGCTGTCAGCTCCAGCAAGCTGGCATGTGATCGCACAGCTTTGGTGCAGAAAAAGATGTTCTTTCTGGAAGAAGCAACATAGTGTGAGCCGTGGGGGCTCAACAGCCAGGGAAGAGGAAGGTGCAGATGAGATATTTGATGGCCTGTGTCTGAAGCAGTCCTGAGTGTTTGGACCTGCCTGGTCAGCAATGGACACCAATGGAGACATGGTGGGGGAGGGGAGGGCAGCATTCCCAGCACTGTGGCTTGACAGCTGTCCAGTCTTCTCTCCCCGCCCCATCTCACTTGCCAAAGGACAATTTTCCTCAATGGCAAGGGGATGAACAAACACCACTATTCTTTTAAAGATGGTGCTGGGGAGGAAAATTTTTTCTCTGTCCTTTAAGATTCTTCTAGCTGGTCTAAGAATGAAATTAACATGAGATGGATTAACAGGGGGAAATCTGATTTAGACTTGTGCATATGGGCAATCTATACACACATAGATTCCACAGTCAGGCAAAATGAGGTATATATGTCATCTGGCACTAAAAAGAGTGGGGGAAGGGGTCTGGGACTTCAAAGGGAAGGAAGCAACTCACAGGAAGGTGAAGAAAAGTAAATGTTTGGTAAACACGTTTGCTAGGCCCCTTAGAAACAATGGGACATGAAGAGGAATTTTAACAGACTTGCCAAATCCCTTTCTGTCTATGCTCTGGCTCATATGATCAGGTAGTTCTCTAATGTAGCAATCTCCTTCAACTCGGCTCTCCATCTACATTCTTTCAGACAGTTAGGGGGAAGGTCAAAGTTTCTTCCTGAGTATTTGGGCTTCAATTACCTTGCAACTTGCTCTGAACCCCTGCCATGGTCAGAAATCACCTCGATTCTTCTCC
Source organism: Crocuta crocuta (assembly GCF_008692635.1). Taxonomy (NCBI): domain Eukaryota; kingdom Metazoa; phylum Chordata; class Mammalia; order Carnivora; family Hyaenidae; genus Crocuta; species Crocuta crocuta. Next base: position 3,058,396 of record NW_027532172.1, on the reverse strand, counting down.
AGTGTAGAGTTCAGGCAGTGCCTCGAAACAGCCTCTAAGCACCTGAGAAGTTTTAAAAAATTTTTTTTAATTTTTTAATGTTTTGTTTATTTCTGAGAGAGAGAGAGAGACAGCATGAGCAGGGGAGGGTCAGAGAGAGAGGGAGATACAGAATCTGAAGCAGGCTCCAGGCTCTGAGCTAGCTGTCAGCACAGAGCCCGACACAGGGCTTGAACCCACGACTGTGAGATCATGACCTGAGCTGAAGTCGGACGCTTAACCGACTGAGCCACCCAGGCGCCCCCAGTTTTTTAAAAATCTTATTAAATAGAAACTATGAAGCATTTGCCTTCATGGAAGGAAACCAGGAGACTGGGAGCCTTGCCACCGCATGCCCTTCTGTAACTTTTGAATTTGATCCTTGAGAATGTACCTCGTATTTTATTTTTTTAAATATTTATTTCTTTTTGAGAGAGAGACAGACAGAGAGACAGAGACAGAGCACAAGCAGAGGAGGGGTAGAGAGAGAGGGAGACACAGAATCCAAAGCAGGCTCCAGGCTCTGTGCTGTCAGCACAGAGCCTGATGTGGGGCTCGAACTCACAAACTATGAGATCATGACCTGAGCTGGTCAGACACTTAACTGACTGAGCCACCCGGGCGCTCCCTGTACCTCTTATTTTAAAATGTAATAAGGGGCACTTGGGTGGCTCAGTCGGTTGAGTGTCTGACTGTTGATTTGGGCTCAGGTCATGATCTCATGGTTCATGGGTTCAAGCCCCACCAAAGGCTTGGCACTGAATATGGAGCCTGCTGGGAATTCTCTCTCTCCCCCTCTCTCTGTCCCTCCCGTGCTCACATGTGGATGTGCCCTCTCTCTCTCTCTCTCTCTCTCTCTCTCTCTCCCCCCCTCCCTCTCTCTCTCTCAAATAATAAAAGGCTTAAAAAGTACAAAGTTTTTTAAGAATACAATAAAATGCAAATGAAAACTTCCTTATTAAAACTTGTTAAAACTCAAGATTCTGAGGTTGTTATCTGTCTCAAAAAAGTATCACAGTCTTGCCAGCCTCTAGTAAGTCCAGCTTTTCAGACTTTGAGCCTCTCTTCTCCCCCTCTTGCCCCCAGGTGCTGTGACCGGTTTGGCCAGCTTTCACCCAGGTTACTCCCTGAGAGGCTAATAGCTGGAAAAGACTGGAAGGTGTGGTGGCAGAAAAGCTGCTCACACCCCGCGGGAAGCTTCTTCTTCTACAAACCTTGTCACTGACAACGCAGAACCTGCTTAAGATTCAATCTCTCTCTCTCTCTCTCTCTCTTTCTCTTTCTCTCTCCCTCTCTCTCTCTCTCTCTCTCTCTCTGCCCCTCCTCCACTTGCACTGTCCCTGTCTCTCTCAAAATAAATACACTTAAAAAAAAAGAAAAAGAAACTTGTTTTGTGGCTGCTCTGTAATTTTAGGGGAGAATATATTTTTACCCAATATATATTTTATTCAAGTCCACAGGGCTGTGGAGGTGAACAGAAGAGCCACGTGCTCTGCCTCAGACTTGGGACTCAGTGCATCCTTTGGACCCCCCGTGGGCTCACTGGGACTCAGGAGCCGAGGATGGACCAATTCCATTCTCGATCCCTTTCTTTTCACAAGACACCAATTGCTTGGCTGCTGGCCACCTGCCGTGTTGCCTGAGCTTGGTTGCAGGCTGAGCACCAGCAGGATCATCAGACATTCGTGGGTTAAATCTCTTTTCCCACCATCACCCCACTCCACCCTCCACCCCCCATCCCTGCAGCCACCCTGCAGGCTGGCTTCCATGGGTCTTTGATCTCAACTAATTACACCTTCTCTTTTGATTTACAAAGCACCCTCCCAAACCTTATTACAGGTTTACCCCTCGTGCAGCACTGTGTATCTGGCACTTAACAACTCAATAAACTCTGAATTTGTTCTTATAACCACATGAGTCCTGCAGGGCTAACTGTCTTCTTCCCCTTCTTTCTTTTTTTTTTAATTTAAATGAAGAAATACAAAGAATGTGTGGGGTTTGCCTAAGGCCACCAGCAGGAGAGGCGCAGACCTGTGGATGGATTCCAGCCTCCTCTTTTGCAGACTTGGGGAGACCTCCAAGATACTCCAAAATGCATTTATATTCACGAGGACAGGGAGGAACCTAGAGGGTATTATGCTAAGTGAAATAAGTCACACAGAGCAAGACAAATACCAAAGGATTTCACTTAGACGTGGAGTCTAAAAACCAAATCAAAACAACAACAACAGAAACACACTCATAACTGGAACAAACTGCTGGTTGCCAGAGAAGCGGGCGGGGGTGGGGTGGGAGCATGGGCAAAACAGGTGAATGGGATCAAGAAACACAAACTGCCAGTTATAAAATAAGTAAGGCACAGGGATGAGAAATACAGCATGGGGAATGTAGTCAATAATACTGTAATCACCTTGTATGGCGACTGCACTTACCATGGTATTTCATAATGTATGTAATGGTCAAATCACTACATTGTGCATCCAAAACTCATATTAAATTGCGTGTCAACCATACTGTAATTTTCATTGCATATGTATATTTATAAACCTGTTTAGTGGCTGCTGATCTCTTTACTTGGTCTGTATTTTGGTTCTCCCAATGGCCTGGACCCTACAGAGCTTTAGGGCAGCCATTCTCTAAAGGCATCCCTTTGGCATAGGGATTACTATGACTCAGAATCAGGCAATTTCCTTTCTTTTGGTTAGATGTCTTTCTATAAGTAAAGTCACAAATGGGCCCAAAAGCTCAATTTAAAGTTGCCAAGGAAGAATGAATCAATCTTTTTACTCAGAGCCCCAATTTCCAGGAAAGCCAAACGTTCTTGAGCAATGGCCTTTTCCATTCCAGGAAGACACCCAACAGGAAGCCGCAAGAAATAACTCATCTGTCAGACTATACTGAGACGTCGCCATTTCCCCCCGAGGGTGGAGGGAAAATCTAGGGAGAAAGACATCTGATAGGGCAGTAATGTGGTTCGGAGAAAGTCTGGAGCTGACGGCCAAGAAAGAATTCTTGAGATGGCTTGGATGCAAAAAGGTGATTTTGTTAAAGCACACGGACAGGACCCCTGGGCAGAAAGAGATGCACTGGGCTTGTGAAGAGTGACTAGTTCCGTACTAAGGAGTTGGGGAAAGTTAAAGGCAAAAGGAAGGCCTCCACAAGGACTTTCCTATGCTAAGGAGGACCCCCGAAGATATTGGAGGCCTAACTATTGTCAAACTAAGGTTGTTGCCCTCTAGTAAGGCATTAAGGTTAAGACAGGAGGGAGTTCCTGGAAGAATGTTCTACTCTGTATTTGCCGCCAGTATTTGTCAATGGGCTGCAGGTTATAAGGAAATGTAATTTTACCTGCCATTCCCTTCTTGCCTTTGTTCCCCCACATCCCCCACAGGGAGGGGGAGGGGGATGTTGGGGCTTCGTGAAACTGAGTCTATAGGTTCCTGGAGATCAGGCTATAGATAGGATTGCCTTTTTCTCATAATTAACTAAAACACTTGTAAACTGATTAGAGACTCATGTCCTGCAGGACTGTGATCTCTATCAGTTAACCATTTGTTTTTCCTTTCCCTTTGTTCTTGGGCAGCCAGGAGTGCCCTAGGAACCCTAAGAATGACACACAGATCCACATGTACCCCGGGTAGTGGGGGGGTATGGTGTCAGCTCGCCTGATACTCCCTCTTCAGTAGCATGAGCTGCAACAGCTCTACAGGCCATGGCTGCACAGCTCCATTGTCCCTCCGGTCTAATGATGCTTGGCTATTATTTTGCAGGGGTGCAGTCCATCATGTTAAGACAGACAACCCGAAACTCGAAATTTATGCAAAATGATGGACTGAATGCCCTTTCCAAGTCTCCCAGAGCATTGTCTAACAAGTTCACCTAAGGATCGTTCAGTGCTCTAGGGAAATGAAATTGTGGGTTGGCTATTGATTGGGACCTAGGCTCTGTTAAGAGTGTATGTTTATATGTAGAAAACTGATAAGTTTCAAATGATTTTTGTCAGGTAGAGAGGCAAATGAACTCCATCCAGTAGAACAGATAACCTCAAAAGTTTATGGTTTCATTGCCCTGTAGGACATTAACCAGTCTTGTATCTAACTTTGCCATCTTGTTCTACGTTATTTACCCCACGGAGTATACATTGACTATACACATGATTCTTCATGAAAATAAATAACTCTTAGGGGCTGTTTTTCTAAAACAAGCTACCAGCTTTTTTTTTTTTAATGTTTTATTTATTTCTAGGAGAGAGAGAGAGAGAGAGAGCGTGAGCAGGGGAGGGTCAGAGAGAGAGGGAGTCACAGACTGAAACAGGCTCCAGGCTCCGAGCTGGCAGTCAGCACAGAGCCCGATGCGGGGCTCGAACCCACGAACCGCGAGATCATGACCCAGCGAAAGTCGGACGCTTAACCGACTAAGCCACCCAGGCGCCCCACAAGCTACCAGCTTTAAGAGAAGGAGAACAAAATGCATCTGAAAAACCCAGCAATTCTGCTCCCTGCTGTTACCCACTCAGAGCCTTTGGGGTTGGGTACCCTAGCTACTGCAAAAAGAAGAAAGAACATAAAGGAAGATTCCACCGGTATTCCATTGGTATTGGTATACTGCAAGAGACACAGTAAAAACATCCTCATCCTATGGGAAAAAGCTAGCTGTTTCAAGGCTGTGGGGAGGGGGGAAGCCCCCATGTGGGGCATCCTCCAAAGGTCTAAGTAGAATCTTATTTCCTTATCCAGTAACAGAGGCTGAATTAGTTAAACTGGGGCTCAGGCTAACTACAAAATTGCTCACTCTACAGCGCTAGGGTATAAGCCCCCTGAGCACCAAGACTTGGCTTTTGTTCACCTCTGTGTCCCCAGGAAAGCCAAAAATTGGGATGCAAAGGGAAGATCTAACTGCACTGAAGACGCAGTCTGATGATGACTGGCTGCAAAAGGAAATGAAGGGACTTTGGGGAGTGATGGGGGCAAATTTCTGTCAAAAGTGATCAGCAGTACACCTCAAATGTGTGCATTTTAGTGTAGGTAAATTACGCCTCAATAAAATTGATTTAAGAAGGAAAAAAACACCAATTAAGATTGCCAGTATTTTTATGACAGTCTGTGACTCATTCCAAGTGATGCCCGGTTTACAGAGGGCAGACTTCACTCTTCTGCCATTTTCAGAGTTTCTATTTGAAATGCAAACACTTACCAATAAACGCAAATACTTTGGGGGACCTAGTGAAAGCAGAAGTCTTTTCTTGCAGAATCACATTTAAGAACAAAAAAACCCTAAGATTCATCATTTGGTATTAGTTGGCCAATTGCCCAATTGCCTTTCATTTCAGCCAGCAAAAAAACAAAAACAAAAGCAAAAGCAAACAAACAAAAAAACAAAGAACTGTGAAAACTCTAATTAGAAGGAATGTTAAAGATTATCTGGTGACCAGCCCATTCCTTTCACAGATGTGGAAACCGAGGCCCAGCTGAAGGAAGGAGAATTGGGAAATCTGTTCTTCAGAGGTGATCCTTCCAGTCAGAGGTTAGATCTTTGCAGATATCTTCCTCACTTCCTCTTGAATGGCAACCCAGGGATATTTCTGCAGATAGTCTTTTTGAGAAGCCCTGGCAGCAGAGAGAGTTCCAATAATGAAGATAAACTGTCCTATACCTTTTAAAAAATCTCTAATGCCAAATCGGTTCAGGATACCCAGGATGAAGTTGTATTTCCAGTTATGTTTTCCTTAAATAACATGGATAAAAAGCCTTTTTCGAGATAATAAAGTCTCTGTCTTTGGTGTTTAAAAAAAAAATTAATCTAATTCATTTTCTTCCAGGCCAGAGACCTCGTTTCTTAAGATAGAAATTTACACTTGCTACAGATGTTGCAAGGGTGGACTTCTTGCACAGAGAGATCAAGATGTTTCCATATGTCTTCAGAGCCTTGTCAAGAGTTAGGCAATCACTGAAGCTGGCACCACATCCGCTTTGGTCTGCTTGAAGAGTTTTAGCACAGGTAGCACTAAACCGTGGAATGCTAATTGATATCTAACTCAATTAGGTCATTGCAATTCACTCCTACCAAATACATACGGTATGAAAGACACGGTGCTAAAGTAAAGCTAAGTGTGGGTGGAGAACCCCGGGGAAGAACTATAAGGGGGGGGGCCGGTTGGATTACAAACCTTAGGGAGTACGCATTCACTCATTCATTCAACAAGTATGGGTGCTCTCTTGAGCTGTTAAAACACTTCTAAACTGCAAGAGGGGATCACCGTCCGGCTGAGGCTGGAGCGGCAGTAAGAAAATGTGATGAGGGGTCTTTGCCAATTTCCATTCCGTTTTCCCAATTCAGAGGAAAATTTTCCATTGTTTCTCACCTTCCTCCCAAGGCAACAGACTACTTGCAAGTTATTTACATTAGCAAACAAGCTATATTAATCTATAAACCAATTAAAGCATGTTGCAAGGATTCCTTAGCAATATCCTTTAACTAATAACTTACATTTTGGATGCTATAAAGGAAAATCATGCACTCAGTCACAGCCCCCCAGCAATGCTGAAGGTGGGAGCAGCCAGACAGGCTCACCTCAAGACTTAATCTGGATTCCAAACCTTTGCAGAGAGATATACTGTTTCTTTAATAGCAATCTAGTGTTTTTCTCACCTGCAGGGGAGAGGAAACCCATATTCGGGCCACCCAGAAAAAAACAAATAAATAAATAACCAAACAGGCTAGGTTGGAGAGAGTGGCCCTCTGGGGCATCCTTGATCCATCTCATCAGACCCCAGCTTTGGGGTGGAGAGGGCAGACACTTCTACCACGCTTTAGTCCTGTCTCAAGTTTCTGAATTGACATTCTTCAGGTCCTCTTTCCCCAGATCTTTAAGGACCCAAACAATCAGAAAGAAGGCGTGTTTTTAAAAAATAATTTTAACGTTTATTTATTTTTGAGAGGCAGAACACGAGCGGGAGAGGAGAACAGAGAGAGGGAAACACGGAATCTGAAGCAGGCTCCCGGCTCTGAGCTGTCAGCACAGGGCCCTACGTGGGGCTCAAACTCACATGAGATCATGACCCGAGATGAAACAGACTCAGATGCTCAACCCACTGAACCACCCAAGTGTCCCAAGAAGGTTTTATTTATTTTCATTTTTTAATGTTTATTTGAGAGAAGGAGAGAGAGAGAGCGCGCACATCAGTGGAAAAGGGCAGAGAGAAACAGAGGATCTGAAGCAGGCTCTGTGTCAGCACAGAGCCCAATATGGGGCTCAAACCCAGGAACTGTGAAATCATGACCTGAGCTGAAGTCAGATGCTCAACTGACTGAGCCAGGCGGGCGCCCCAGGAAAGTTTTGAAGATAATGGCTACATTAGGGATGAACTTCTGCAGAATAAACACTCTCCTTGACCCTTTTCTGAACGGATGCCCCAAGATGTTGAATATGACATGAGGACAGGGAAAAGGGAATCACGAGCTTTGTTTCCTTGGTTAGTCAAATTCTTCCAGCAAATTCCAATAAAAGAAAAAGAGCTCTTGCCTAGAGGACCATTCAATACAGGGCTGCCGGTGCACAGGGGACAGCTTCCTCCCCAAAATCTCCAAGAGCTGCCTGCAAGTGCCAATAAAAACAAACTCTCCATCCAAAGATCCTGGCTTACATCAGTCCCTGATCCTTCCATCTCTTTCTGTGTAATAAGGTAGAGCTCTCATCCTGGGAATGTGAGGCAAGAGCTCCTAGGCTGTTTAGATCCTTCCTTCCGCCTCGCCTCTGAGGGAAGAATGAGGCAGGTCTTGTGACGTACACCCAAACCACTGCCCTGCTCTCCATCCTGCCTCCCACGTCCAAGCCACGATTTTAAACTGTGGTTTTTTAAAATTTTTTTTGTTTTTTTTCTTTTTATTTTTGATACAGAGAGAGACAGAGCATGAGCAGGGGAGGGGCAAAGAGAGAGGGAGACACAGAATCCGAAGTAGGCTCCAGGCTCTGAGCTGTCAGCACAGAGCCCGATGCGGGACTCGAACCCACAAACCGTGAGATCGCGACCTGAGCCGAAGTCGACGCTTAACCGACTGAGCCACCCAGGTCCCCCTTAAGCTGTGTTTAAAATGGACCACGGAAAGGACAACTGGTGCAAAATATGCCTGGGTCTCAGGCTCAGAGGGTGAGAAAGACCCTTAAGACTTGGAGAAGACCCCGTGAGTGAGGCTAAGAGAGGGGCGGGGCCTGAGGCCAAGGCGGAGTGAGCGCGTGGTGGAGGTGGTGGGGAAGTGACGTCGACCGGGACTTGCTGGGGCGTGGCAGCGTGGGGGGCGTGGCCGATGCGGCTGGGGATTTGCTAGGGCTTGGTGGGCGTGGCAGGGCCGCGTGAGGCGGGGGTGTGGCGGACGCCGTGGGGCGTGACTTCCGTAGGGACTTGCTGGGTCCGGGCGGAGGTCTGGGCGGAAGGGGAAGCCGGAACTATGCGAGGGGTGAAAGGGGCGGGGCCTGAGCTGGGTGGGGCGGAGCTAGGCAGGGATGGGCGGGGCCGGGCGGCCGTTAGCTGGATCTCACCTGGCGGTTGGTGCCGTTAGTCTCCCGGAGTTGAGCCGGTACCCTATTCTCTGCGCGGCATAACCGCGCTCTGGTTAGGGTGGGACAGACAGCCCAGAGGAGGCCATGGGCCTCGCCTCGCCCGGCCTCAGGGCGCAGAAGCCTGTTGAAGCCAGATTTGAGGCCACAGCGGCGCGCCAATGAGGAAAAGTGCTAGGACCCCCAGACGAGGAAGTAGGCGGGTGGAGAACGAGCCTGTTCATCCATGAAACTGCCAAGAGCTTACCAAGTGAGTTTCTGGTAAATATTTTCACCGCTAAAAGCAGAAGAGGTTTGGGGCGCCTGGGTGGCTCAAGTTAAGAGTCCGACTTCGGCTCAGGTCACGATCTCACGGTTCGTGGGTTCGAGCTCTGCGTCGGGCTCTGTGCTGACAGCCAGCTCAGAGCCTGGAGCCTGTTTCAGATTCTGTGTCTCCCTCTCTCTCTCTGACCCTCCCCTGCTCACGCTGCCTCTCTCTCTCAGAAATAATTAATACATTAAAAAAACAAAAAGAAGAAGAGGTGTGATCTAGTAAGCACCCCTCATGGTTTGGGCCCACGTTTTGGGGGGAAGCATGTAACTCCCCACCTGGGGCGCGACAGCCCTCCCGCAGTGAAAGCACACAACGCGGGAGGGTGGCAGTGTGCGAGGTTGGCGAGGCTTGGAGGCCCCGACTCTGTGGGCCCTGGGGAGCCTGCACAACTGGGTTGGGCGTGCGGAACCCCTTCCAGGCACCCTTCCGTTCCTGGTCTGGGCCCTCCCAGGACCATTTGTTTTCCTAACTGGTGCATTCTGCAGCTTTTCACTGGTTATTTGGCCTCTTTAAGTCTCTGGAAGCCACCCTCATTATTGATCAGTTGTTTCTCCTGACAGGCCTGTGCATTTCTAAATTGGGGGCTGCCCAGAGAGGCTCCACCCCCAAGGTGGAGGCTTAGTGGGTGAGCGATACAAACTGCCTGGAGGCTGGGACTTGGCGCCTCTCTGGAGTCTTGCCGGAAGTAGCTTCCTTCTGACACATCCAGGAAGGTAAGGGGATCACGTGCCCATCCGGGCTCCTGCTTCAGCTCACACTCAGAGGTGGGCTTTGAGTCCCTTCCCCAGGCGTGAATATCCCCCTCCTCTCACCCCTGACCCTTCCCTTCGTGCTCATCTGCCCAATCTTCCCAGCCTCCCACCATGTCTCCCGTCCGGTTCTCCGTCCCTTCACAGATCTCCTCCCTTGGCTGAGAGAGACTTCAAGGGTAGAGGATTCCCAGTCGGGATGAACTTGGTCTCTCCTCTTCTCTGCCTCCTATGGTTCTAATTACACCTGTTTCCCTCTGATGTTCTTGGCTCTTCTCTTTCCCTGAGATGACCCGACGACTTTCACCATCTCTCAGTTCACCTCCTCATGTTCTCTGTACCTTCCGTCTTTCCCTCAACCTGCCAGTTCCTCCTCGAGCCGCGAACAAGTGATTTTTGTGTGCCAGCCTTCGGGCACAGCTTGTTGTCATCCTTGAGCTGTCTAAAACGCACTTTGCGGGCCTGTGAAGGATAAATGTATCTCCACTTTTGTCAAGGCCACGGAGCAGCTTGTTAGAATCAGAACCATAGTCAGGAGATCCATCTACACCTCAGCTGTATGGACGAAACCTTTCTCTTGTCATTGTCTTGCCTACAGTTTCTTCTCTTTTTCTCTCGTAGGATGGTTGCGGCACCTTGGAGACAGAGCCAGGAGCCAAAGTCAGAACAGGCCAGGGGCTGGCCACCTGTGGACCACCTGTCTATGCCCATGACCAAAGACCACCAGGAACAAAGTTGGATTTACCGGCTGGTGACAATGAGGGAGACTATGTACGGGTACAGATGAGGAGTCCTGGGGCATCTCAGTGCGAAGGTGTTACGAGGGACTTATAACAGCACCTGTGTTAAAAACTGCGAGGGCAGTTTCGAGGAAGCATGGATTCGTTCTGGATTGGGTGCTTTCAGGAAGCAGGATCCACTCTATGACTGGGCATCTCAATTTTCATAGAGAAGCTGAGACAAAGGCAGCAGAGCTAAAACTGTGGTTGGTAACGAGATGGCCATCACCCGTGTTAGCCGGGGGTGGGGGGGCAGAGGATGTTGGGTGGTTTCTGTGGTTTGCACAGTGGCCTTGACTCCTTCTGTGCTTGGACATGAGTGTGGAATAGCCCTGTTTTGTCAGACCTCGTCTGGGGTTGGCAATCAGAGCAACTGGCTGTGTTCAGCAGGAGAACTTCGTGGTTGCCAGGGACAACTTTTCTCTTTCTCACTGCAAAGGCAAAGCCTTGACCTTCAAGTGCCAGCCTTCTGTCCATCCTAGTCTCATATCTTCATGGTGGGATAAGGATCATCACACTGGAAAAGGAAGAGGGATGGGAAAGAATAGGGAGGGGGATTTGCCGGGGAGGGTGGGAGAAAGTGGCAGCTTGGCCTGGGATATTCATCTCTCTGTCACCTGCACAGATCCGGGGTTCCCTTCTTCTATTGGAAGAAGCTCTGATAAAGCGGTGGGGGGAGGGGCAATAAATGACCATTTCTTAGTACAGATCATCCTCACTTAGAAATACAGTCCATTCTCATAGGAAACCTAGGTGGCGTGATCATACATCCCAATTTTCTGGTACATCCCTGCTTTCAAGTGTTCTAACTACTCGATTCCCTTGGACATAGTTTTGCTACGTATTATTTTATAGAATTCAGATTTTTTAGGGAATCCATTACTTGTCTGACCATCTGAGGAGCGGACAGCAAAACGGGATTAGAAGTGCAAGAGATTTATTAGGGGAAACACCTGTGAGGGATCAAGGGTTTGAGGGAACAGGAGCCAGCAGGGGAAGCCCTCTGCAGTTCGGGCCGCACCCCTGTGCCAGCTGACCCCCAGAGAGAGGGACTGGGTAGGGGAACCACGGGCTACAGTGCACTTCTGGGAAACTCTTGATCAAGCCCCTGGGGACTCCCCAAGCTTAGCTGCCTCATCAGAGGAGTCCTCTCGTTGGGCAGAACAGTGGCCCCAATGCCCCTCCCCTGCTCAGTCATTGCCCAGAGGCAGCCAGGGAAGACTGGCCACCTGCCCCTGGAGGGCGGCAGCGGAGGCTGGTGGGGGCTCTCTTGTAGACATCTGGGCCACCCCCCCACACCCGGGGCCATACATTTCTTCAGTGGACAGTTCACTTTTTTGAGCCATTGAACCACTTTAAGAGCCCCTAGAAGCAGGCACCAGGATGGGATTAGACATGCAAGAGATTTATTGGGGGGAATGGTGGTCAGGATAAAAGGGGGAAAGAAGAGAGAGGAAAAAAATCCTTACACAAATGTGATACAACCTGTGTACTACTGGTGAAGAAATAAATTCACAGAAGAGGGCTGTTGTGTTTTTTATTGTGTTTTTAAGTTTTTATTTTTGACAGAGTGTGCGCAAGCATGAGCTTGAGAGGGGCAGAGAGAGAGACAGAATCGGAAGCAGGCTCCAGGCTCCGAGCTGTCAGCCCGGAGCTCAATGCAGGGCTCGAACTCACGAACCGTGAGATTATGACCTGAGCTGAAGTCGGACGCTCAACTGACTGAGCCATCCAGGCGCCCCGTTGTTTTTTTTAAGTTCCTGTGAAGTCACCTGTGCTGAACTCTGGCCTGGGAAATACGGTTTCTTTAGAAGCCATGGAACCTGATACCTCAAACAAATAAGGTCTGCCTCAACTGTTTTTTGGGGGTTCTTTTCTGTGAGGGCTTCTCAGGTACCGCCTCACAGCTCCTCCACTTCTCAGCGGGGGGTGAGGGGAAAGGGGTGATTCTGCCTGCCCCCAGCCATGGGCTGTCGCAGCTGGAGCATTTAGTGGGTAGATGTCAGGAGGTGGCTTAAACATCGTGCTGTGCACACAGCAGTGCTCATAGCAAAGGATCATCTGGCCCCTGATGTCAGCAGTGCCGAAGGAGAGCTGCTTTTCTATTTAAATGGCAAGTTTTTGTTTAATGAATGCCCCAGACCCCCAATAGAGTTCCAGAGGCGGAACTAAAACGCACGAAATGCCTTATGTAAGTTACAGAAACGCACGTCAGTAAAATGCTTGAAAACCTGGTCGCCCCGGCCCTGATGCTTTATATGCAGTAACCTCTGAGAGCTGTACCCACGCACCCCTGACATTCTGTCAGTTGTATTTAGAATGGGATTTGAAACTTTTCCAGCCCATCTTCCTTAAAATCTACTGAGTTTGGGGAACTCTCAAACAGAAATGGTTCTCATAAACACTGGCTGAAAAACACTGACCGCTTTTTCTCCTTCCCGTTGACCTGGAGTCTTTTCTGTTTTACGTCCCAGCCAATGTGACGAGCAGCATCAAGGGAATTCTGGGACACGCCAATAAAATGGAGACCTGGGTTCCCAGATCTGTTCACTTCGTCCTTACTGAGGTGTTAGCACTGAGCACCAGAGATGCAGGTGACTTCGTCCCCGACTGCAGGGCATGCACATAAAAGTAACAGCACGTGGTCAATGCACTTACTCGCCTGTGCAGGCTTCACCCACCTCTCCCCTGCCCAGTGACCTGGAAGTCTGACCAGACCGCATTTCCCAGCAGACCCAGCACTGCGAGCTACCTTTCAGCGGGCAGGAAGCACGTTGTCAAGCTGGGAGGGTGGACACGGGCTGGTGTTAGGCTATTTCTCCCAGTCCCCTCCCCCCCCCCCCCCCCCC
>NW_027532172.1:3030423-3045112 GCF_008692635.1 Crocuta crocuta | reverse complement strand
GTGGTTGCGTCCCCCTGCACTGTGCTCTCTCCGCATGTGCTCCTGCTCTGTGGCTCCCAAAGCATTATCTGCCCCACCCCCACCCCACCCTTGACCCTGACCCTGACCCCTACCAGGCTGCCGATCTTTCTGTCCCTCAGGGTGCTTCCTGCTGTGTCTAGCTTCCGAATGCTGCCCCCGCTGCCCCTCGCTTACTTGGTGCGAATGCCCATATCTCTGTAAATACAGGAGTCCCCATGACACACGGTGATCCTGGGACTGTAAAAACACCCAAGCAAGCTGTGATTGTGCAAAACAAACTTCACGATCACTGGGGTAAATTATGATCGACCTTTCAGAGGGTTTGTGTGGCTGTTGGTAAGAGAAAAGGTACAACTATTAAATACAGTAGTCTGAATCGTCACAGGCTTTGAGAAAGTATTTCTTTGGAAAGGTCTTGCCAAGGAGAAGTTTGAACAGAGCCTTGCCTGTCTCTCCCCACCAGCTAATCTTGTTACGGACTGGGCATCTTTTCCGTGCCTCAGCAAATTGTCACACTGCTTTCTAAGTTTGTATCAGCTTCCAGCATTTTATCTTTCTTACAATTTTTTTAAATTAAGTTTATTTTGAGAGGGAGGGGCAGAGAAAGAGGAAGACAAAATCCCAAGCAGGCTCTGCACTGTCAGCATGGAGCCCGACTCAGAGCTCAAACTCACAAAGCCATGACATCAGAGCTGGATGTTAAACCGAATGAGGCACCCAGGTGCCCCTATCTTTCTGACTATTTAGAAAAAAACGTTTTTTAACATTTATTCATTTTTGAGAGACAGAGCACAAGCAGGGGTGGAGCAGAGAGAGAGAGGGAGACACAGAATCCAAAGCAGGCTCCAGGCTCTGAGCTGTCACCACAGAGCCGGAGGTGGGGCTCAAACTCACAAATGGTGAGATCATGACCTGAGCTGAAGTCGGACGCCCAATGGACTGAGCCACCCAGGCGCCCCATCTTTTTCACTATTAAAGTCACAAAAGGAACTCCAAAAGTTCCTCCAATGTGGGATTTTGCTGGCATTAACTTCTTTGGTGACATCTTCATGTTCTTCATGTTCTCATTCATGTATTACAAGTGCACCTTCCCTAAGTTCCGCCAGCCCCATATGCAGCGTCTCCAAAGGCAGCGGGTCCTCCGTCAGCTGTTTCTTCTCTAAGCCCTGTCTATATTCAGATTTCTCCACCCGCATTATCAGGTTTCATTGCTTTGCTGCATTTTCATCTTCAATGGCCAGTTCCCAGTTTCAGTTCTCATTGTAAAATGTCTCCTGAGTTCATCAGTGGGAGACAAGGACACAACACAGCTGCGTATTCTGCTATCTGTCACGAAAGAGGTGACATGAGTGGTCACCGATCACACGGTGTACCTGCAGTTCACATAGTGATTTCTGGACTGCAGAGCTAGCAGTCCAATGATACCTTAGCAACCGAAGCTTTATGAAATTGTTCATAGTTAAGATACCAGTAGAACTGAGATTGGAACCGTCTTGCTGGGGGGACTGGGGTCATTTAAAATAATTGAAATTATCGATAATTGAAATTCGTATCAGAACTGTGCAAAACGAGGGCTTCCCACAATCCTTTTGCTACAATCCTTTGTACTGTCCAAGTCGTATTCAGCTTCCTGCCGGGACCATAAGTGATACAGTGTGCAACTCACTCTCCAGGGCAGTGAAAGAGAAAGCGTCACAGAATGCAGCCACGGTCGGCCAAGGTGTGCCCTGTGGCTTTTGACTCCAGATCGGCAATCAACGATTCTACCGTCCAGGTGAGAGCAGGCAGGGAGCGGGGGGTGGGGGGCACTCTTCTTGGTCTGGGCTCTTCAGGAAGATGGCTGCCCTGGGAGATGACTGACCCCAAACTAAGACTGAGATAGCTGTGCTTAGGAACTAGGAATTTGTTGAAAAGGAACTAGGGCTTCTCCCTGCTGCCCAACAGAAAACAAGGTAAAAGACCCACAGCAGCAAGTTTTGGGGAACCAGATGAATGAATCATTTCTTCTTCAAAATCACTTAATTTGGCCTCCTAGTTTCTAGTTCCTTCCCACGGTCAGGCTTTGGGTCTGCAGTGGCTCCATACTACAACTCCCAACTGCCCATTACCATTTGCCCCTTCTTCCTTAAAGATGTTTGATTTTATTTGGGGCATAAAGTACCTATTGAAAAAGTTGTACTTCTCCGCCTTTCTTGCGGATAGGCATTTGACAAAGTTCTGGCCTATGTAACATAAGGAAAAGAGAAGACTCCCTAAAGGGAGCTGACTGGAGCTCTCTTGCCCGTTCTCCATTTTCTTTTACTTGATGCCTGGAATGTGGATAATAATGGCTGGTGCTCCAGCCGCCACCATGGACCATGAGGTGACCCCAAAGAAAGAAAGTGCACACTCGAATGGTAGAATGGGAAAAATAAAGGGAACCCTGAATTCCCTGTGACTTTAGAGATGACATATCAGCATTGGATGATCTGCCTCTGGATTTCCGTCATATGGCCCTGTTATTTGGGATTTTTCATTATATGCAACCAAATCTGATTCTAACTGGATAAACATGTCTACTTCCTACTGAAATGAACTTATACCAACTCCTTCAAGTTGAGCCTCCACTTCCTGTCAAAATCAATATAAAACAGTAACCAAACTTAACAAACCAAGCCAATGCTGACTGCTCAAGGTCTAGAATGGTAGGAAATTCAGACTGAGGCAGACCAAAGGTGAAGATGTTCTGGGGCTGATGGGCTGCTTCTGCTTCCAAAACCCTAACCTAGTAGGTAGCTAGCTTCCCTAAGTGAATGGTTCCCAACCACTACTGTTTGGAATCGCCTGGAAAGGTTCAAATACTCCCAGTGCCTGGTCCCACTCCCCAGAGATTCAGATTTAATCGGTCCACTGCGTAGGCTGGGTATTGTTGTTGTTGTTGTTGTTTTTAAGTACCTCAGGTGATTCTAATATCTGGCCAGGGTTGAGAGCCACCAGCCTGACCAATATGTCAAATTGTCCCTTTGTTCAGTATCCCCAAAGCGTCTTACACACCAAGCCACACAGCATGGGACAGAGAAGAGAGGCTGATTGTGCAAGAGGCCTCAACATCAGTTCCAGGGGAATATTAGGACGCTTCTTTCCAGGAGAAGTTGAAGTCCTGGACTCCAACTTCCTCATCCTTGCTTACCTACATCTTGGAAGATTCTGCAAAATTTGTACCTCTGAGCCAGGGCCGGGACTACTGAGGTGAGTGAAGCACCATGTGAAGCAGTCACCTGGGGTACAAAATTTAAGGGAGCACCCAAAACAGAACAAAACACAAAAACAACCTCATATCTCGACGTGATATTTTTAAAAATCAAAACGAGTGCAAAACAGTCCATAACAAAACTGTCCAAACACACAAAGTGCCAAAAGTTAAAATAAAAACAAGAAAGGGGCACCTGAATGGCTCAGTCAATTACACATTTGACTTCAGTTCCGGTCATGATCTCACCATGTGTGAGTTCAAGCCCCACGTGGAGCAGAGCCCACTTCGGATCCTCTGTCCCCCCCACCCCCCGCCCCTTCCCTGCTTGTTCGCTCTCCCTCAAAATAAACTTGAAAAAAAGACCAAGATCCCAGGACAAGAGTCCCCCAGTTTGCCGTCCACTGGTCTCAGTATTCCAATGGAAGAGCATCTATGGCCCTATTAGCGATGCATAACGATTCTCTCAGCCATACTGCCACCTGCTGCCGGAGGCCGGAAGTGCTGGCTGCCTGCCCAAGAGGCACCCCCGTGGCCCGTGGCACCTCTCCGCCAGGACCCGAGCTCACACGCAGAGGCATGGTGCCCTCTTGCGGGCAGCCACCCGCTTCAGGAACTTTGAAAATACCCCTGGTCACCTGCATCCTGTTAGATTACAGCTGAGTCGGGTAAAAAGAGCCCAAACTCAGGATCACAAGGTTTAGATTGGTCTCAGCTTTGCATCAGAGCCGTTTGTTCAAATGGCACCAGCCTTCTGACCCTGTTTCTGCGCCTAATCTGGATTATATTACCTCTTCCCATAACTACTGAATTCCATGAGAGGCTTTCTGTGC
Source organism: Crocuta crocuta (assembly GCF_008692635.1). Lineage (NCBI taxonomy): Eukaryota > Metazoa > Chordata > Mammalia > Carnivora > Hyaenidae > Crocuta > Crocuta crocuta. The sequence goes on along the minus strand of NW_027532172.1, from coordinate 3,041,029 downwards.
CAGTGCCCAGCAGACTGCCTGAAGGACACATACTGTTCACTAGAAGCTACCCCCTGCCATGCTGCAAATCAAACTGTCATCAATTTATTATTTAAGGCAAGACAGTAAAAAACCACCAGGGATTTTGGTGGATTTTTAGCATGGATGTGTGCTACCATGGCTGATGGGACAAGGAAGACTTCCCCTAGGAGGTGTCACTAGCCAGGTCACGCCAAGAGCTGGCCAGTAGTCTTGGGGGGGGGGGGTGTCACTGTGCCACTTTTCTAATGTTTTATTTCAAGAAGTTTCCAGTCCATGAAGCAAACAAACATCACAGCGGTGGTGGAAATGCCTTTGGAATCAGCCATGGGTTAAATCCTGGCTCTGCCATGACTGGCTGGGTGACCCCGAGGGAAGTCACTTAACTTCCCTGAGCTTCAACTTCCTTTTCTACAAAATGGGGATAATAGTGCATCCTGTCCTGGGTAGATAAGATCAAATAAAACAACACACTTAAAATTCCTATAAGCTGGTGGGCTCAGCAAGTGGTAGCTGTTATTGCCAGCGCGGAGCTTTCTGTGAGGAGTGGTAAGGAGACAAGCCCAGTCAGGCAGTATATTGGCCATTGTCAAATCATCCCCCAGGGTGTGCTGGGGAATGATAGGAATGCAAAGTATCCTGCGGGCACCCTCCGCTCTCGGCCCCACCCCCTTCCCCTCCCCCCTCAGCAGGACTCAGTTGTCAGGGCACCCCAGAAATGGATCCACAGCGGGAGGGATTGCAGGAGTGAGGCGTGAGGGGTCTCTCCTTTCCAGCACTCGGAAGTGGAGTTTCCAAAAAGAATCCTGGAAATCGGAATCAGGGCAGTAACCTAGACAGCAATATTGTGTCTGTGTCAATTTCCCAACTTTGATAACCGCGCTGTGCTTGTGTAAGAAAATGTCTCAGTAAGTAAATACTTGTTCCTTACTTGTTCTCTGTAAGTACATTCACGGAAGCATTTCGGGGGTAAAGGGGAATCATGTCTGCACTTTACTGCCAAATGGTCCAGAAAAAAATAAAAGGATAAAGCAAATATGGGGAAACGTTAATTTTTGGAAGATGTGGATGAAGGGTACCGGGGAATTCTTGCAACTGTTCAGTAAGTAGGAAATTATATGATAAAACGTTATGCAAAGAGGCAGCAGCAGTCGGGGATTCTCCGTCTCCATTCTTTTCCATCTTTCTGCGGAGAAACCCTCGGTGGTGTGAACCGAGTGTGACCGGCTCACCTTCCCTCTCCTCCCCTCCCCCCTTTCTCCTTCCCTTCCTCTTCCTCCTTTCTCCTCCCCCCTTTATATTTCCCCCTCCACCTCCTCCACCTCCTCCCCTTCTCTCCCATCCTCCCTTCCTCCCCTCAGCCTTTCCCTTCTCCTCTCCCCTTCTCCTCCTCCTCTCCCCTCCCCCTCCTCCTTTCTCCTCCCCTCCTACTTTCGTCTCCTCCTCCCTTCCCCTCCCATCCCCTCCCCTCCTCCCTCCTCTCTCCCCTCCCCTCCAGGGAGCACCCAACCCCGCGGGCCCAACACAGACGCAGCCACTTCCCGGTCCAGAGGCACCGCCTTTATTTGCACCCCGAGCAGGGCTGGGGCGCCCCGGGCTCCGCCCCCCGCCCGCCGCGGCTACACGATCGCAAACTGGCAGATGTAGGGCAGCTTGTCGCGGCAGCGCTTGTCGAACCACTTGCCGTTGGCCGCGCCGGACAGGGCGGCGCAGTTCTCGGCCTTGCCGCCGTCGGGCTGCGCCGTGATCTCCGTCTCCCAGTTCTTGTAGGCGATGTGGCCGCCGGTCATGTCCACCCAGGCGCCCTCGGCCGCCATGTCGTTGAGGCCCAGCCAGATCTCGGCCTCGGCGCCCACGCTCTGGCGCAGGTACTCGTAGAGGGCGTCGTTCTCCGAGCCCGTCTGCGGGGTGCCCAGGGTGCCCCCGCGCGAGATGCAGTCCTCGCTCGCCTCGTGGAAGGTCTTCAACTGGGGGAAGGCCAGGAAGCACTTCATGTGCACCTTGGTGCCCTTCAGGCAGACTGCGAGGGGGAGAGATGGCCATCACCCAAGGTCGCCAGATTCCCGAGCCCAAGGCCGGCCTCCAGGGCCAGGCCCACCCTCCTGCGGTCTGCCAGGCCTTCCCTATGCCCCTGGAGAGCCCCGGGGCCAGAAGGCAGGCGCGTGATGAACACTGATGCAGAGCCCTGATCCCCATGCCAGAGGTGGTAAGGCTCACCCATCCCTGGGTGCCATCTCCAGGGCCTGGGGGACCGGGAAAGTATAAAAGCAGGGTCATCTCTGCCCAAAGCAGGGGGATTCTGGAGAGCCCGATCAGCTTTGGAGGCCATGAACCTCCTAGGAATCAGCAGACATGGGGGGGGGGGGAGTGTTTGGATGGCCATAGGCCAGGGACTTCATGCCAGGAGGTCCCCACCACATCACCTCGCCACAGGGGGCACGTGGCACCTGGGTTACATGGACTCTGTTCAAGCACAAAGCTTAGACGTGAGCGAGAGACCTTAGAGCCTGCTGGGCAGTGTGCCCGCACAGCTTCCACTCTGCAGATGAGGCAACGGACCCCAGAAGGGCACTGCGCACATTGGAGACATTCCGTCTGTGGCAGATACTGTCCGTTGACCCAACCAACATCCGTTCCCAACTCCTTTCTCTCTTGTCTCNAGCTCTCCTCTGGAAGATGGGAACAGAAGACGTCTGCTTTCCTGATAAATGGCTGGTGCATTCTTTCTCCTTCACCTTGTCTCGAGTGTGCTCATGATGCCTGGAGTTGGAGCAGCCATCTGAGGCCGGGAGGCAAAGCTTCTGAACAAAAACTCACAGCTACCTGCTTTCAGACTCACTTTCTATTTATGCTACTATAAGGTGTTCTATTACTTGAAGCCAAACCATGGTAGACACTCCCCTTTCTAGAACCCCCTGAGCCCAGTTGCTATGTTAAGCAGGTTGTATAAAATCATTTCTCTTCAGAAATTGACTGAGGTGCTAGGCACCGGGTGGCTCAGTCGGTTGGACATCCAACTTCGGCTCAGGTCATGATCTCATGGTTTGTGGGTTGGAACCCCGCGTTGGGCTCTGTGCTGATAGCTCAGAGCCTGGAGCCTGCTTCAGATTCTGTGTCTCCCTCTCTCCCTGCCCATCCCCCGCCCACACTCGTGCGAGCACACTCTCTCTCAAAAATAAACGTTAAAAAAATTTTGTTAGAAATTTACCAAGTACCAATGAATATATCACTACAAACTGCAATAAATGTGATGAAGGAAAGAACATTTTTGGGTGTTATAACTGAGGAGACTGATTGAGACAAGGGACGAGAGAGTCCTGAGGCAGTGATGTCACAGGCACGTTTTAGGTGGATCTTGGGAGAGCAATGCAGGCTGCCAGAACAGCATGGTGGGAAATGGAGGTGGGGTTCTAGTCACATGCTCGCTACGTGGGTTTTCTGTGGAGAGTGAGTTCATGTACACAAAGCACGTGGAACAGTGCCCGCCATGTGCTAAGCTCCTGTCGTAAGCGTAATGGATTACTGCTCGCCAGTGTTTTTTGGGTCCTCTGGGGCAAGGTCGCAGGGGAGTAGACAAGTCTGAGTCGCCATGAAAGGAATATGGCTGAGAGAGAGAGAGAAAGAGACACTAGGCAGCCCAGGTAGGCTGGCCAGCTAGACCTGTAGCAGTGTGACTGCGTCCATCCTCGCTTGTCTGGTTAGAGCAGCGCCAGGAGACCCAAACCCACCCTTCCTCCCACCCACCCTGCACCCGCAGGCCGCTCCCATTCAGATCCTAATCTGTACTGACCAGCCAGGTGAGCGTGGGCAAGGAGCAGGACCTCTCTAAGCCTTGGTTTCTCCATGTTTATTTTTTTCTTCATTTATTTTGAATTTTTTAAAATGTTTATTTATTTTTGAGACAGAGAGAGACACAGCACGAGCTGGGGAGGGGCATAGAGAGAGAGGGAGACACAGAATCTGAAACAGGCTCCAGGCTCTGAGCTGTCAGCACATAGAGCCCGACGCGGGGCTCGAACCTACGGACCGCGAGATCATGACCTGAGCCGAAGTCAGCCGCTTAACTGACTGAACCACCCAGGTGTCCCTGTTTCTTCATTTATTCTGAGAGAGAAAGAGCGAGCGAGAGTGAGAGAGAGAGAGCAGGAAGAGCATCCCAAGCAGAGTCCACACTGTCAGTACAATGCTGGGCTTGAACCCACGAACCATGAGATCATGATCTGAGTCAAAATCAAGAGTCAGTTGCTCAATCGAGAGCCTCCCAGGCGTGAACCATGATTAGGAGTGATGGTGGCTGAGGGGAGGGTCCTCTAGGAAGGCTGCTGGCTGGCTCCCCAGTGCTCCTGGGGCCATGCTGCTTTTGGAGGGCCGGCCATGCATTTCCTGTGGAAGAACACACCGAAGGGGGTCTGCAGGCAGCGAGGAAGCCAGCTGAGGAGGGGGCTCCCTGAGCCCCTCGGTTCTTGGCCTACAGCAGGGGCCCCAGTACTGGCCGGAGCCTGCAGGCACACCACTGGCTGTCACCCAAACCGGCCCAGAGAGGCTGTCGTCGGCACACCTGTCATCTGCACTCACCTGTCTGCAGGGCCTGCTGCTCCTTCAGGAGGGCCACCTCCTGGGCCAGGCTGTCCAGCTGGCTCTTAAGCTCCTCAAACATCTTTGGGCTCACAGCATCTGGGATGGAGACAATCACAGACACATGAGGAAGGCAGTAGGGACGGGGGCCGGCAGGGACCGGGTGGGATAAACACTACCTGTATCCACCACAAGGGGACAAAGGAAAGGACAGCCCTAGACTTTGCTGTCTTGGATTCCGTTCTCTGTCCCTGCTGGTAGTAGTCTAAGTAATTGTGATTTTCCATCTGCCGGCGGGGGGCGCGGGGAGCCATCCATCGTAAGTGAGACCTGCACATTTGTTGAGGAATATTGCTGGGGTTTGGATAGCGTTGGGACTGGCAGGGGGCGGGGGGGCACACCCAGCCCCGCCCCCAGCTCCAGAGGAGAGCAAAGCGGAGGAAGCAGAGCCAGATGCCCTTGGGCCCTGCCAAGTTCACCTTCCTAGGCTGGAGCAACAGGACTCAGACCAGCAGGCATGCGCTCCAGCCTAGGGCTGAGCGTGACAGCACAGGGGCGCCAGTGCGTGGGCTCTGAGGTCACAAGGATGTGACCGCCTGGGGCGAGTTGCTCAGCCTCTCTGAAGTCGGTTTCCGTATCTGTGAAATGGGATGCTAATGGCCCCACCTCGGAGGGCGCTGAAGACTGGAGCTTAGAGAAAGACAACAGTGCTTGCCTCTTGATCAACCCTGCTGACCCGGGCAGTGCGTCTCTTCGCTCGCACCGCTCACAGCAAACCGAAGCCGGGATGAAGGAACTCACCCGAGATCGCAGAGCCAGCAGCAGGCAGGCCTGGCCTGAACCCAAGCCCACGGGGCTCCAAGCTGGACCTTCCCTGCCCTTGTGACAGCAGGTGAGCAGATCCCTGACCTGAGTCCCCCTGAGCGTGGGCGGGCAGGGGCAGGTGGGATGTAGCTGCGTGTGTGTGTGTGGAATGAGGGCTCTGTGGGTGGACCCCGGTCTTAATGAAATCCCAGGGGCTTCAGGAAAGGCTGCGGGGCTTGGGGTAGAGGGCAGTGAAGCCCTTCCATGTCTGCTGTGCCTGCATGAAGTCCAAGGTCATGAGCGAAGAGGTCAGAGCCTTTGTCCACTCCGTAAGAGGCTTTTGCAGGGGAATCGTGGGAAACAAATGCGTGCAAGAAACATGTGTAGAAATCAGTGATGTAACTTATCAAATATGAGCAAAATAACACCCAGATGAGCAAGGCAAAAAGAGGGAGGGTTTGGGACCGGCCAATTAGCCTGGTGTGTGCTTCGTGCTGGGCCTCTGCCTCGGCCGGTTCACGGCGTTCCTGGGATACGCAGTCCTGGCGGGGCTCCCTGGAAGTCACTGGAGACTTGGGGAAGACGCAGATGCTTCCCCGCCTCTCCCCCACCCCCTCCATCCAGCATTTCCAGGGATGGGGCCCAGGCTCCTGGACTGTAATGTATTCCCCGGAGAGATGGTGCTGGTGCCTGAGTGAGAACCACCGAGGTTTTTGCTCCGATTTGCACTTTAAGAGCAGGCTGGTGACCCTTTGTTAGGACGCCCAGCACATAGATTGGCCCCTGTGTGGACGAGCGCTCTGGAAGCATTTGATGTGTATGTGGGCAGTAGGTGGAAGGAAGAAAAAACCAGGGTGAGTCAGAACACTGAGGCAGGATTCAGGGAGAGGCCGGGGCTGGACAGAAGGCTGTGTGTGGTCAGTCAGCTGTTCTGCAGGCCTCCGCGTTCCAGGGCCTCCAGGGGCCACCACGGAGACCGCTTGGGGCCAGGGTTCGAGTGTGACAGCTAGAGAGGGCCAAGGTCTCCTTTTTCACATGACCAAACACATGCTTTGCATGATTAAATAAGTAAATACCAAATCTTTGGTGGCTGAGAAATCAGCAACGCTTTTCCACGTGTAAAAATTCTATACTGCCTTTGGAACTGTGTATCCTTTACAAAGATCTCAAGGTGGCAGTTTTAGCCCATGCTCACGGACACAACCACGCACGGTGTTGACTCCCCTCTTTTTTAGTGACAATTGTGTAGAAGGTAACAGCTGCATATAACTTTTAAAAAACCCAAACCATTCAAAATGTCACAGTTTCCTTTCCAACTGAGATTGCTGTCAGCTCCCCAGTTTTTCATCCCAGAGGGAATCGCTGTCACTCAGTCTTGTGGAGCCTTCCAGAAAAATTCTATGCTTATAAAGGTACGTGTGTGTTTGTATATAAATCCGCTTTTCAAAATAAATGTCGGCATGGTATTCATTCTGTTTTGAACTTTTTTTTTTAATGTTTATTTATTTTGAGAGACAGAAAGAGAGAGAGTTGGGGGGAGAGGCAGAGAGAGAGAGGGAGAGAGAAAATTCTAAGCAGGCTCTGCACTGTCGGCATAGAGACTGACGCGGGACTCAAACCCACAAACTGAGATCATGACCTGAGCTGAAGTCAAGAGTCAGATGCTTGGGGCGCCTGGGTGGCTCAGTTAGTTAAGTCTCCAACTTCAGCTCAGGTCATGATCTTTCGGTTCACGAGTTCAAACCCTGCTTCGGGCTCTGTGCTGACAGCTCAGGGCCTGGAGCCTGCTTTCAGATGGATTCTGATTCCATCTCCTTTGCCCCTCTCCCCCCAAATATAAATAAATATTTTAAAAAGAAAGAGTCAAATGCTTCACCAACCAAACCACCCAGGTGCTCCTGTTTTGAACTTTTTGTTGTTCACTTTTTTTTAATAATTTTTTTTTTATATTTTTATTTATTTCTAGGAGGGAGAGAGAGAGACAGTGTGAGCAGGGGAGAGTCAGAGAGAGAGGGAGTCACAGACTGAAACAGGCTCCAGGCTCCAAGCTGGCAGTCAGCACAGAGCCCGACGCGGGGCTCGAACCCACGAACCGCGAGATCATGACCTGAGCGAAAGTCGGACGCTTAACCGACTAAGCCACCCAGGCGCCCCTGTTGTTCACTTTATTAACAGAACCCTGGCGGTTATTATCTCTCTGCACCCATTCTTTTCACTGCCCTGTGTGTCTCCGCTGTCCTGAGGCACCTCCTCACTCCACTGGGGCCTGGCCAATGGGCAGCTGCCCGTTTACAGGGGAGGCTCAGAGAGGGGCCTGAGGGTGGCCCACGCCCCCTTGCCTTGCCTTTTCAGTACTCTTGGCTCTGGCCGCCTGCTTCTCTGCCTAAATCCACAATCTCATCCCCTGGAACTCTCTCTCAGAGCCTCCGAGCCCTGTGGGGGTGACAGCTCGGTTCATTGCCATGGCATTTCGCTAATGTTGTCTCAACACAGCCTGGGGTGACCTCACCACAGGCAGGGCTCCAAGGGCAGGCCCGTGCACCAGCCAAGACGACCCAAAGATACCCCAAACCCAGAGGCAACGGAGGGAACGCGAATCTGCTTCTGGCGTCCTAGCTTGTCGGTTTGCACATTTTTATTTCCTCGAGGCTGTATGATGTGCCACCACACAGAGAATTAACCTGGTCCTTCTATTCCCCCTGCTCATTAGGTATAGCCTACGTGCCTGGCACTGGGTTCAGCACTTGCCTGTTTGGGATCATGAGATCCTAACTGGAAGCCTGTCGGCAAATGCCACGCTCCCCATTTTATTACAGTCGAGTAACCGCAGATTGTACAAAGCAGAGGCCACTGGCACTGCCGAACCAAAGGTTTGATTTCTTTGACGTATTTGGGGGGTGGGGAGTGGGTGTCGGTTTAGATGATATGAAAGGTTCTTTCCCATTCGGAGAATCAATGATCCTTACAGTTCTGACCACCGCCCCTGGTATCAGAGAGGTCTCCCAGCCTCCAAGCGTCCCTCACTAAGGTTCCCTGGACTTACCAGGAAGAAAGACGGAAGTGGGGAGAAGCAGGAAGAGCAGCAAAGGACAGGGGGACCAGCCCCCCGGAGGATGGCAGAAGTGCCCTGTCCCCCTCCTTACCTTTCTTGACATTTGCAGCCTTCCTGACCTTGGGGGTGGGCGACTCGGTGGTGACCTGGGTCAGGAGGGAGAAGAGGCAGAGGAGCAGGTAGGCCCCCCAAAGCTCCATGCTGCTGCACTGGCCTGGGTCGGAGAGCAGTGGCAGCCGCGGCCCAGCCCGCACGTCTTAAGGCAGCGGCCACAGGGACTTCTGTCCAGGAAACCCTCCCAGACTTGGCTGCAGGAATGCCAAAAAAAAAAAAAAAAAAAAAAAAAAAAAAAAAAAAAAGCCTGCAAAGAAGGCAGGCCTAGGAGAGCTTCCCTGCCCAGGGAACACCCACCCTGCATCCTGGCCCCGCCTTCTAAAGCAGAATCCCTCCTGTCTAGGGTTCTGAAAAATACGCCAATAGTGGTCAGAGCTCACATTTGTGGATCCGTGACCTTGGGCAGGTGCGGGGCCACATCCTCCCTTGGCATGAGCTCCCAGAGGCCTCACACCAGCAACATGAGGGAAGTACTGTCATCTCCCCAGTTTATAGTTGAGGAAACTGAGGCCCAGGGAGGTGAAGAACTTGCCCCAGCTATGTAGGGGCCATGCCGGGGTTTGCACCCAAATGGGGTGACTCCAAACCTGATAACCTCTGAGACCTCTTTCCAGCTGAGTGCCTGATGTCACAGAATGATTGTTACCAATCGGGGCGCCTCGGGGGCTCAGTCAGTTCAGCATCTGACTCTTGGTTATGGCTCAGGTCATGAGCTCATGGTGGGATCGAGTCCCGTGTCAGGATCTGCACTGCTGGTCAGGAGTCTGCTTAGGATTCCCTCTCTCCCTCTGTCTCTGTCCCTCCCCCATTCATGTACGCGCATACGCTCTCTCTCTCAAAATAAATAAACTTAAAAAAAAATAAAGCATTTAACTCTTGATTTCAGCTCAGGTTGTGAGTTCAAGCCCCACGTTGGGTTCTGGGCTGACAAGTGCAGAGCCTGCTTGGGATTCTCTCTCTCTTTCTCTGCCCCTCCCCCACCCTCCTCACAAAATAAATAAATAACTTAAAAAAAAAAGAATGTTTGTTGTGATTCCTTTCTGCTTCTGTCTCTATACACTTGGTGCAGCTTTGGTTAAGAATGCGAGGGAACCCTCTCCCTCCTTCATATTCTGTTTCTCGATCATCCCATCCCGAAGCGGAGGTGGCCGCAGCGGGAGAGGGGAAGGCATGGTGCCCCAGAGAGGGGACAGGGAGAAAAGAATGTCCTGGCCCTGCAGGGTGCAGAGGGGCATGGCAGGGGCGGGGGGAGCAGAGGCCCTGCATGGAGTCCAAGCCAGAGGAGGAGGGGACCCTGCATGGCAGGGATGAGAGGTAGGGTACATATGGGGGCACCTGTCGAATAAGCACATCTGTCTATCAGAGACAGTGGGAGCCAGGTTTCTCACGGTCAGAGGAGAGAGGTACAAAGATGGAGACAGAGACAGCTAGAATGAATCGTATGATGTCGGATGAAAATCAGAGCTATCGGTGGGCTGTGGTGGACTTCGACATATAAAGACAAACCCATATATTTAACAGAAGTTTAAAAAAATTTTTTTAAATGTTTATTTATTTTTGAGAGAGAGACAGAGCACGAATGGGGGAGGGGCAGAGAAAGAAGGAGACAGAATCTGAAGCAGGCTCCAGGCTCCAGGCTGTCAGCACAGAGCCCAACGCAGGGCTCAAACCCATGAACTGTGAGATCAAGTCCTGAGCTGAAGTTGGCCGCTGAACCAACTGAGCCACCCAAGTGCCCTGCATTTTCTTATACTACCTTTCCTTTCTGAGGCTGAGGTCTTTAATCCATCTGGGTCTTCAACCCATACGTTTAGATGGAAAAGCACAGCTCTGCTCCCTGGCCATCACTGGAGGGCCACGGAACAGCGACCCCTCCTCCAAGGCCTCGAGCACTCCTAGCCTCCAAGTACTGGCTTTGAAACCCAGCTTCCCACTAAAAGCCACCAGAGCACCTGGGAGAGAGGCCTGATTCCAGGGCTGGGGCAGGAAAAGTCGAAAATGAGCCCAGAACAACTTGTTTTGCCAGAAAGCAGGAAAGTGCTT
>NW_027532172.1:3018966-3030309 GCF_008692635.1 Crocuta crocuta | reverse complement strand
TCAGCAAAAGAGCGAGCGACAGCAACATGGAGTAGGAGAGCTGAGCACGCACAGATGTAAATAAGTAAATGGATCCATTGAAAATCTGAGGAAGAACGGGATCTATTCACAGACTCAAATTACTTGGCCACAAAATACTTACCACTTAGCAAGAGAAGAAGAGTAACCACACCGGGAAGGAGCCTGGCAGATACCAGTCTTTGTCAAGAGAGCAAAGTAAAAGCATCAGGGATCGCGGGACAGATGGAAAGCGTGCGCCCCACCCCTCCATGTCCATGAGATTCCTGCGAAAGAAACATCACACGGACCCAACTGAGCGGCCTTCTGCAAAACTGTGCTCTTCAAAACTGTGCAGACTGTGACTGAGGAACCATTTCAGACCGAAGGAGATTGAAGGCACAGACCGGCGGACACAGCCTGGGAGTCCGGACCGGCCCCTCCCAGCCCTCGCAGGGATGTCACCGAACCAGTCAGAGAAACCTGCGGGACTGAGGGGCACATGGCTGGGACGTGTCCCTGCTGCTGTCCCGATTTGGATGGTGCGCTACGATTCCGTAGGATGGTGGCTTGTCCGGAGGAGACACACACTGTAGGATGAAGCCAGTGATGGGCATCAGGCTTACAACTTACTGGCAAACAACCAAGGGGGCAAATGTTCTTCATGCTGGAACTGACGATTTTCTGTGAGCATAAGATTGTTCAAAAAGAAAATACAGGGGTGCCTGGGTGGCTTAGTCGGTTAAGCGTCCGACTTTTGCTTAGGTCATCTCGCGGTTCGTGGGTTCGAGCCCCGCGTCGGGCTCTGTGCTGACTGCCAGCTCAGAGCCTGGAGCCTGTTTCAGAGTCTGTGACTCCCTCTCTCTCTGACCCTCCCCTGCTCACGCTGTCTCTCTGTCTCCTAGAAATAAATAAAACATTAAAAAAAAAAGAAAGAAAGAAAGAAAGAAAATACAGTACTGTGTAATTCAGGCTTTTCTTCCAGGGAGCCTGCCTTGGCCCCATCAGATTTAGGCAGGGGCCTGTCTGCCGCAGGGCTGGGCCAGCCCCGGGCACTTGCAGGCAGCAAGCACTGGGGGGGCCCTTTGGTGACTTCGGGCTCCACATCTCCCGTGTTCCGGGTGGGAGAGGGTTTTAGAGCCGCAGCCGGGCCCTCGGGGAGGCAGCTTGGGGCCCAGGAGCACCCAGTCCCACAGGGAGCCTTGCTTCCTGGAACTCTGGGTGGGTAGCGCATGGCAAGAGAAAATGACTATCCTTTTTTTCTCTTCCTAACTCCTCTGCTGTCTCGGCCTTCTGACCTTGGCTCTTCGGGAGCAGGGCGATGGAAGGAGCTTGTTTCATCACGGGACAGCCAGAGGGACCACACTCACCATGGGCCTGACTGCAGAGGCCTTGCCCCAGATATGGGGGGCAGGAGGACCCAGAGCAGCTCCGCTGTGGCGATTCAGAAAACCAGAGGCCCCTGCTCCGTGTCTTGTCACACAGGAGCCACATGGGAGCCACGCTGTGCCAGGACACGGCCTGGAACTGTGAGCGCCCCATTAGCCCCTCATTCTCTCTGCGATGTGCCTGGGCTCCGGGGGTCCAACCTGAGGACCCCACTGCGCCATGGGGACTGACGGACTGCGCTGGCGTCTCCCAGGGCACCCAACCCAGTGGCGCAGGGGTGGGAAGGAAGGCGGCCCCCAGCTGAGGAAGGGACACAGAGGGGTGGCCACAGAGGGAAGGGGAGGGGATGCGAGGAAGGAATGTGGACCATGCTCCTGGCGGAGAGAAGCTTGCACATTCTCGATCCTCAACACTAATGAGGGTGGAGATGGGGAAGAAATAAAGCTGCAGATGTAGACAGGCCGGACCTCAAAGAGCTGCTTGAGCCACCTTTAAACTTTGGACACAGACTGGGGCCCAGGGAGGCAGCAGGGACACAGTAAGTATCTGTCCAATATTAGCCCCCAAGGCTACTGGGGGAGTGTGACTCTTCCAAGTAACCTGGCAAGTGAACCCTCTGTTCTCCAGGAAGGAGGTTTGGTTAGAGAGCTTTCTAGTAAGTGGTGAGCAATGTCTGAGGTTTTTTTTTTCACCCTGCAGCTTTTCACAGGTGTGTGTGCCTATGTGTGCATGTGTGTGTGTGTGCAATATACAGAGCTCCTCTGCAAGCAACTGAGAGTCACCGTGCTGTTAAAATGACTTATGTAGGGGCGCCTGGGTGGCTCAGTTGGCTAAGCATCCAACATCGGCTCAGATCATGATCTCATGGTTCATGAGTTCGAGCCCTGCGTCGGGCTCTGTGCTGACAGCCCGGAGCCTGGAGCCTGTTTCAGATTCTGTGTCTCCCTCTCTCCCTGCCCCTCTCCTACTCGTTCTCTCTCTCATTCTCTCTCTCTCACTCTCTCAAAGATAAATAAAACATTAAAAAAATAATAAAATAAAATGACTTATGTAGGGGTGCTTAGGTGGCTCAGTCGGTTAAGCATCCAACTCTGGGTTTTGGCTCAGGTCAGGATCTCATGGTTGGTGAGTTTGAGCCCCCATCAGGCTCTGCCCTGACAGTGTGGAGCCTACTGGGGATTGTCTCTCTCCTCTCTCTGCCCCTCCCCTGCTCTTTCTTTCTCTCTCTCTAAATAAATAAATAAACTTTAAAAAAGTTAAAAAAAGGGACGACTGGATGGCCAGTTGGTTAAGCATCTGACTTTGGCTCAGGTCACGATCTCATGGTCCGTGAGTTCGAGCCCCATGTCAGGCTCTGACAGAGCCTGGAGTCTGCTAAAAACTGTGTCTCCCTCTCTTTCCATTCCTCCCCCATTTATACTCTCTCTCTCTCAATAATAAAACATTTAAAAATTTTTTAAAAAGTTAAAAAATAAAATAAAATGGCTTACGTAAAATCACGGCAGGGGAAGCATCTTCTGGCTTGGGTTCTCCTCAGGTCTAGGCTTGGCATGTCTCCCATGGAGGGTCCACGCAGCTCTGGCAATTCACCCACAGCCCTGAGGGAAGACCAGTCCATCACACGCTTTAAATTTTTTTTATTGTTTATTTATTTTTTATAGTTTTTATTTATTTCGAAACAGAGAGAGACAGAGCATGAACAGGGGAGGGACAGAGAGTGAGGGAGACACAGAATCCGAAGCAGGCTCCAGGCTCTGAGCTGTCAGCATAGAGCCTGATGGTGGGGCTTGAACTCACGAACCGCGAGATCATGACTTGGACCAAAGATGGAGGTTTAATCAACTGAGCCACCCAGGCGCCCCTCATCACACACTTTAAACTTGTACCCATCACCAGTGCCAGTAGCACCTTCAGAAAGAGGTTTTTTTTTTTTTTATGTTTATTTTTAGAGAGAGAGAGAGAGAGAACAAGCAGGGGAGGAGCAGAGAGAGAAGAGAGAGAGAGAGAATCCCAAGCAGGGTATCTGCTATCAGCGCAGAGACCAAAGCAAGGCTTGAACTCACATTCAACTGACTGAGCCACCCAGGCGCCCCATCAGAATGTTTTAAAAGGGAGTCCCGTCTTGTGAATAGCATTTGCTGTGCATCATGTTTGTGTGTGTTAAAAGTCCGATATCATTAACGGTAAACATTTAAGATATATCACTATTTTTGTAAACCTATTTTGGTATTTCATCATTTTAAAAAAAATGTGTATTTATTTTTGAGAGAGAGACACGGAGTACCAGTGGGAGAAGGGCAGAGAGAGGGGGAGATGCAGAATCTGAAGCAGGCTCCAGGCTCTGAGCTGTCAGTCAGCACAGAGACTGATGCGGGGCTCGAACTCACAAACTGTGATCATGACCTGAGCTGAAGTAGGACGCTTAACCGACTGAGCCACCCAGGTGCCCTGCTATTTCATCGTTTTTTAATCGCTTCGGTGGGCCTCTGAAAATGCAAGTGGCCCACTGTCTGTCAGCCTCTGAGTTAAAAAGCAGGTTGGAAGATGCAGTCTGGTATCTCAGTGAGGGATGACCCTTTCCATTGACCCTCTCAGACCCTCTGCGTTCACTTAAACCCCTCCTGGGATGGGCAGCTCACTACTCTGCAAAGCAGCTGGTCCATCATCAGAGTCTCAGCTTGTTGTGAAGCCCCCCGTCGTAAGGCAACAGAGCGATCCTGGAAGAGGCCAGCAAGTACCTAAAACTGGCCATCATGCCCCTTCTCTGAGTTTCTTTCTCCTTTTTCTCCCATCTTCCTCTCCAATATGGTTCCTGGACCTTTTTTAACCTTCTGGAAAATCACCTTTCGAAAGAATTCTGCTTGTTACTGTTCTCATTAGGGTTCAGTTCCCAGGACAAAACATGTTCTCAAGGGTCCTGCCTGTGGTCAGATTGGTCACTATTCAGAGACATGGACTCACGGGCTCTTTGCAGCCACCATACCTCATTTGTTGCCAATGTTGAGCTGACAGCCACTACATATCCGGCTTCCCTTGTCCCCTGCCCACTGTCCCTGGTGGCCACCTGCGATGGACTCACGGACACCCCTGGTGGAATCTACGGGTTCCATTCTTCCAGAATGAAAGATCTCCTCTGCTGGCCCTGTCCGGGAGGCCTCAGGCAGTGGGAAGAGAGGGCTGAGGATGGTTTCAGCCAGGAGAGTTGTGCCGCTGTTCACGAGTAACCGCCCCCTCCCCCGGGACATGTCCACGCACGAACACCTCACCCTCAGAGTGCCTTCTTTTCCTGCCAATTTCGGGGAACAAAGAATGATCTTGATAACAAAGCCCAGAGGCAGAAAAATGAGGAGAGAACTCTAAAAGGCACATTTTCATTTTTAAGTAAGGTTTTTCGGTTTTGGTTTTTTTCCATCTCCAACGTTGTTGGGAAGTCTGAGTTATATAAAACAAACTCTGGCCACCCCACCCATGTCAGCCCAAACAACATGAAAACTTCTGGCCCAACATGGGGCCATCCCCCACGCCTACCCTGGCCCTGCACAGCTGTTTCCTTTTAGTTTCGCTGGCCCTGTAGCAACAGAAATGTGGCCCGCCTGTGGAGGCCGAGAACTTCCCACACTCTCTTCAAAGGTAAGAGCATCCAGGGTACACACCTCCAAAAATATTGCAAAGGCAGTCTCAGCCCTTAGTCAAAACCAAAGACAAATGGCTTATAACCTTGGCCTCTATAACCCTCTCAAGATAGTCATTTGTTGCTTTCAAATCTTGTTGGCCCGGTGCTGTCATTCAGTCAACCAGCACTGCCAGGCCCTGGGGCACACAACACTGGGAGACGCAACACACCAACTAGCCACGTTCTTGGCTCTTATGGGGTACCGGAGTCCTGGGTTGTAAATCCAGCTCAGACATCTGGCACTTACATCCTTTGGGGCAAGTTATTCAAGACCCAGATTTCTCATCCATAAAACTGGGCAATAAGCTCTCCCCCAGCTATACATGGGATCCTTGCAAGGACACACAGAGACCCCAAGTGTGAGGCAGCTTGGCAACTTGCAAAGGTATAGGTAGAGGAGGTCTTGTCTGAGAAGCCACACGGCCTTCAGGGCTCAATGTCCTCTGTCCACCCCTTTATTCTCTCCACTGCAGGGGCAAGACAGTAAATTACCTGATTTGTAAATGTGCAAAGGATAAACTAGGCATGCTCAGCTCAGTTATACCCTCGGCTATAATAGCATACCAAGAAGAAACAACAGATTTCAATCTACCTTACTAAAAGTCCCTGACTCCTGAGAGAGTCTAAGAATTCAACAAATGTAAATCTGGCTGTGCTATTAGGAATCGTGAGGTTTCTAAATCATCCTAGCCCTGCACAATCTTGCCAGGTTTTGCTGGTTTCTCTTTCTGCCCCCCATAGGAGCCTTCTATGTGCACCAAATCTAATCCTCAGCCCATAGCCAGAATCTGCAAATGTCCCCAGGGAAAAAAATGGCTGGTGACGGCCTGATCACTTCTGATCTCTCCCATCTCTGGAATTTTTCAAAGAACCAGCTTTTGGTTCCATTGGTTTTCTCTATTGATTTGTTTTCAATTTCATTGATTTCTGCTCTCATTCTTGTTTCTCTTCTTCTGCTTACTTTTGGGCTTAATCTGCTTTTCTTTTTCTAAGGTGGAAGCTTAGCTGACTGATTTTAGATCTTTCTTCTTTTCTAATACGTGTGTGTGTGTGTGTGCGTGCATTCAATTGCTATAATTTTTCCTCAAAGAACTGCTTTAGCTGCATCTCACAAATCTTGATAAGTTGTGCTTGCATCTTCATTTAATTCAAAATATTTTTTAATTTCACTTGAGATTTCTTCTTTGGCCCATGTGTTACTTAAAATTGTGTTGTTTAATCTCCAAGTATTTGGGGACTTCCCAGCTATCTTTCTGTAATTGATTTCTTGTTTAATTCCACTGTGGTTTGACAGCAGAACATTGTGTGATTCCTATTCTTTTACATTTGTTATGGTGTGTTTTACGGCCCAGAATGTGGTCTATCTTGGTGAATGTTCCATGTGAGCTTGGGGAAAATGTGTATTCAGCTGTTGATGAAGTAGTCTTCTAGAGGTCCTTTATACCCAGTCGATTGAAGAATTTGTGGTTTGGTGTCTGACACTAATTTGGGAGAAGTTTTCAGTCATCACTGTCTCAAATATTTCTACTGTTCCTTTCCCTCTTTTTCGGGTATTTCCATCACACGTATGTTATACCTTTTATCATTGTCCTACATTCCTTGATATTCTGTTTCTCAAGTATTTGTTCTCTTTACTTTTTATTTTGGGAGATTTCTATGGACATATTCTCAAGCTCAGAGATTTTTTCCTCTGCCATGTTCAGTCTACAGATAAACTTGTAGAGCATTCTTCATTTCTGTTCGTGTTTTTATCCCTAGGAAATCTTTTTGGTTCTTTCTTAGGATTTCCATCTCTATGCTTACATTTCCCATCTGTTCTTGCATGCTGTCTACTTCATCCATTAGATCCCCTACATATTAATCATGGTTGTTTTAAATTCCCAGTCTGTTAATTCCAATATCCCTGCTAGGTCTGGTTCTGGTGTCTGCTGTTTTTGTCTAAAGCGTGGTTTGTTTGGTTTTGTTTTTGTTTTTGTTTTTTTTGCTTTTCAGTATGCCTCATACTTCTTACTTCATGGCCAAACATGATGTCCTGGGTAAAAGGAACTGTGGTAAATAGGCCCTTAGCAAAGTGCTGATGAGGGAATGTGATCTGTGGTGTGACCAGGTCTCTCTTTTAGTGTGCCTCTCCTGGACTGTAAACTTCACGCTGCTTCTCAGCTACCTGACTCTGACTACCCCCTCACACACATACACCCCTAGGTGAAACAGGATGGCTGGAGGAGCCTGAGTTGGGTATTTCCCTTCCTTCAGGTCAGTTAGGCTCTGGGTAAGTAGTTTCTCTTGAGGGCAGGCCTTGTTAAGCACAGAGTGCTCTGGGGCACATGGGTGGCTCAGCTGGTTGAGCATCCGGCTTCGGCTCATGTCATGATCTTGCAGTTTGTGGGTTCAAGCCCTGCGTCGGGCTCTGTGCTGACAGCTCAGAGCCTGGAGCCTGTTTCAGATTCTGTGTCTCCCTCTCTCCCTGCCCCTCCCCAGTTCACACTGTCTCTCTCAAAAATAAAGTGGTCATGTGTCTCTTTCAGGAAATGGCTGCTCTCCTTCAGCTGGGGGGCAGGGGCTGCTTCTGCCTGCTCAGAGCATTCAGGGGAACACTGGGAAAGAAGGTCCCAGCTTTGTCCCAGGTCTCAGTCCCTTTCTTTGCTGACAAAAGCCCTGACTTTGGCAATGGAAACTGGCCACAGACGCAGCTTGTCTCCTTCACGGCTCTGCCACTCACGTACAAGAGCGTCCAAGGTCTGAATGTTAGCACAGTCTATGGAGTAGCTGCAGATCAGTCTTCTTAAACTGTACCATGATGCCTGGTTTTACACCACACAAGTTGATAGTCGGCCGATGAACCTTTTTTTTTTTTTTAAGGCTTTTCATAGTTAATAGAAGCCAGTCAACTAAACAATTCCCATAATTACCACTGACTCCATGCTTCAATGTGGTAGAGCTTTCACACGACCCAACACAACCCCTCCTGGACCTCATCCCAACCCACCACAAGCAAGTTTTGGTAAGGATGACACTTATCACCAACCACAGAGCCTTTGCTGCCATTTCCAATGACTGGTTTCGTTTCCAGGACCCATTTGGAGGCTCTGCTTTTTTAAGGCCACGTCTGGTACTAAATGCTTAGTCTGGGTCACTCCCCAAGTCAAAGCCTGAGACAAGGACTCATGTTTGGTAGTTTATTTGGGAAGTGGTCCAACAGGGAAGGACTGGGGAGTAGGGGGGAGTAAACAGGGAAGGGAAGGGCTGACCACAGTCATGAGGTCATGAGGTCAGGAGGCACGGTCCAACCGGCTTATTTTGTCAAGTGGCCAAGTAACTCTCAGAAGTGTCCACCGGAGGGTCAGATGGGGCCGCCTCTTCTCCACGGTTCCTGTCCCCCATGGTTGTGGATTGCCTCAGGAGGTGTTAAAGTCCCCACTTTTGGGCTGCGCATACTTCAAGGCTGAGTGGGCTAATATTCTAAACTGATGTATTTTGTAGGCTTGAATTTACATGATTTGGGAAACCAAGAAATCACAGAAACAGTAAGACCAACTTAGGGGCGCCTGGGTGGCTCAGTTGGTTATGATCTCACGGTTGGTGGGTTCGAGCTCCACTTCGGGCTCTATGCTGACAGTTTGGAGTCTGGAGCCTGCTTTGGATTCTGTGTCTCCTTCTCTCTGCCCCTCCTCTCCTGCTCGCACTCTCTCAAAAATGAATGTTAACAATATTTTTTTTAAAGACCAACTTGAATATTCTAGAACACTGCACTCCCTTATGTTTGTTTAACGGCCGCTAAGGACGGCTGTTTCTGTTGGAGGAAGTGCTGGGTCTTTCCAGGACAATATTTTTCCAAGTCTTTGCCAGTCTCAGCCATCCATTTTCTCCTCCTTTATTCTGAAAGCTACAATAATCACACATTTCCAATAAATGCCTTTCCTGGACAGACCTTGCTCACTGGGTGTTCCATTTCATGTGTGATGTACACTTAAAAAAATTTTTTTTAATTTATTTATTTTGAGACAGAGAATAAGTGAGTTGGGGGGAGGGGCGGCAGAGAGAGAGGGAGACAGAGAATCCCAACTAGGCTCCACGCAG
This sequence comes from Crocuta crocuta, assembly GCF_008692635.1. NCBI lineage: Eukaryota > Metazoa > Chordata > Mammalia > Carnivora > Hyaenidae > Crocuta > Crocuta crocuta. The sequence continues at coordinate 3,021,173 of NW_027532172.1, read as the reverse complement.
GCAGCGTGCAGAGCCCAACACAGGGATTGAACCCAAAAACTACGAGATCATGACCTGAGCCGAAATCAAGAGTCGGACACTTAACCGGCTGAGCCACCCAGGTGCCCCATGATGTGCACTTCTTACAGGGAGGGGTGGCCTTTAGGAGAGGTGGTGGCAGAGACAGATGCTAACATATTTCTCACTTTCGTTTTCACTGTAACCGCTCAGCCAGTCAGCCCAGTAGGGCAGTGGTCATACACCCAGCCTGGCAACGCCTCATCCGTCTGAGGTCTTTAATCATCAGGACTGAAGCTTCTAAATGTGATTCAAAGTCTAGCTGCATCTTAACCACTGTCAGTGTTCCATCACGGGCAGCCAGCCAGGGGCGGGGGGGAGCACGCTGTCATGGTGCCTGGAGGGACAATCGCTGGAGAAAAATGAAAATCGGGGGTACATGGGTGGCTCAGTCGGTTAAGCGTCCGACTTTGGCTCAGGTCATGATCTCGCGGTTCGTGCGTTTGAGCCCCGCGTCGGGCTCTGTGCTGACAGCTAGCTCAGAGCCTGGAGCCTGTTTCGGATTCTGTGTCTCCCTCTCTCTCTGACCCTCCCCTGCCCATGTTGTCTCTCTCTCTCTCTCTGAAATAAATAAAACATTTTTAAAAATTAAAAAAAAAAAAAAAGAAATGCAACAGATTTCTGTGCATTGATTTAAAAAAAAAAGAAAGAAAAAAGAAAAATGGAAATCCAGGTTGCGTTCTCAAGAGGGCGGCAGCTCCAAGTCCAAGTCCAGGAGAAGGAGGCACGCCAGGACCTCTGGGACCAGTCTGTAACAGCTTCAGCTCACATTATGTTCCTTCCATGAGGCTTAAATTCCTAACTCCTCACCCTACTCGTCTAATCGAAATGCAGAGAGAAATGCCATGGCTGAAAAACTCACCCTTCAGGAATCAGTCCTTCCCCAGGGAGCTGTAAGATTGATTGGGGAGTTTCAGTTTGGAAAAAAATAAAGATTGCTCAACCTGGGAGCAGACTTAATTCCAGCACACTGCGCTGTGAGTCGAACACAGGCTTACGAGGAACCTTCTGGGGCCATCAGGAACGGCCTTCCCTTCTGTCCCCAGAGTGTGAGACAGGCTGAGTAATCAGATGACAACATCTCGCAAGCAGCCTTCTTCCCGCTGATAAAACAAGGAAACGTTACGCAACACCAGGGAGCGGTTATAAAATACAGAGCAATTACAAAACGAGTAATAAGAAAGCTTTGGCTAAGGGCCAAAGCAGCTGCCAAGCACCCTGACCCTAGGGCGCTCGGCGTGGATTTCTTGGGAGGGCAGGAAGCAAGAACTGGGCTTCCCCAGGACTGAAGAAGGTTCACAGCCAGGCAGAAGCCATGGGTTTGTACCTGGGGCACATGCCTCCCTTCTCTCCCTCAGAAGCTCCACATCCATAAGAATGAACCGCGTGTGTGTTTATTTTCAAAGTTCTACAGGGGAAAATTTTTTCACTAAATACATTATCATAAGCAGTTCCTTTAAGCCATTTTTCTGGCAGGTCCTTATTCTAGTGTTTCTGTTGTTGTTGTTTTGAACTCCTACAGTGGGAGATAAAGGAGTCTCCCTGGAGGGGCACGGCCAGAGAGGTACCCCTCGGACCTCGTCTCTGGGCTCGGCTGCCATTCGCTAGACGAGGGGCCAGCCTTTCCAGGGGGCCAGCGAACAGCGTCTTGGCTTACAGCTGAAGAACTCTAGCCATACCAAACCACACTGGAAAATAGACTTTAATTTTATGTTACAAATGTCGCCTCAAGTTTACAGCAGATAAGAAAAATATATACAAACCACGTAGAAAAGGAAAAGTGAGAAACACGCAGCCGGCGTTCGCGCCGACGTGCGAGTCACCCCAGGAATCCGACTTTCTGTCTCTTGGGCCCCAGGCTCTCCTCCTTGTGTAGAATGCTCTGCAGGGAGGCGTGCAGCACCTTGCCCACTCGCTTGCCAGTCTGCAGGGCAGAAGAAAGCACACACCCCCTTGTGAGGCACACACACACTCGGCCCGGGAAAGCTTCCCTCGCTGCCTGCCAGCCGTTCCAAACGGCACTGCTCCATCTGCCTCACGGGACTTCCACCTCATTAAACAAGTCAATACAAAAACAACCCCCGAACAACACAACAACAGAAGTTACCTTCTGGAAGAATCTCCACGCTAAAAACAAAAGCAGAGAACGC
>NW_027532172.1:2937223-3018950 GCF_008692635.1 Crocuta crocuta | reverse complement strand
CCAGGGCCAGGGCCAGCAGGAAGCAGCCAGGGCTCCCCCAGCCACTAGCTCCCACTCAGCGCTCCCGCTGCCATTACCACAAGCAGCAAAACTGTAAACGGTGAAGCCGACCCGGCCCGCTTACTGCCAGGCCCCGCCGCGCTGTGGGGAGAGGCAGAGGGAGGCCGCGGGAACCAGAGTCTGTGTAGCGAAGAACAGGTGGTTCCGGGGACACATCTGAACAAGGAGTTTCTCATTTACCTGCTGCTGAACCTCTGAGCAGTACCAGCGGGCCAGGCTGGTACCCGGGTAGGTCCGCGGTCTGGCCGCCATGCACACAGATGCTAAAGGCATGGAATGTCGGGATCAAGATGCGCCAAGAGGTCAGACAAGCCACAGAGTTCCTCATTAGCTCTGACACAGGACACACCAGGGGCCCCCTCAAAAAACTCACCAATATACAAAAATATTTGTTTATGAAACTGTTATTCTGTGTCTGAGCTCATGGATATTTTTTTTTTTTTAATGTTTTATTTATTTCTAGGAGAGAGAGAGACAGCGTGAGCAGGGGAGGGTCAGAGAGAGAGGGAGTCACAGACTGAAACAGGCTCCAGGCTCTGAGCTGGCAGTCAGCACAGAGCCCGACGCGGGGCTTGAACCCACAAACCGCGAGATCATGACCTAAGCGAAAGTCGGACGCTTAACCGACTAAGCCACCCAGGCGCCCCGGATATTTTTTTAATGTTTATTTATTCTTGAGAGAGAGAGAGAACAGGGGAAGGGAGGGGCAAGAGAGGGGGACAGAGGATCTGAAGCCGGCTCTGCCCTGACAGCACAGAGCCCGATGTGGGGCTGGAACTCACAAACCATGAGATCCATGACCTGAGCCGAAGTCGGACCCTGAACCAACTGAGCCACCCAGGCGCCCCGCTCATGTGTATTTTAAGACTATGACTGGGGCGCCTGGATGGCTCAGTCGGTTCAGGGTCCGGCTTCGGCTCAGGTCATGATCTCACGGTTTGTGGGTTCGAGCCCCGCGTCGGGCTCTGTGCTGACAGCCAGCTCAGAGCCTGGAGCCTGTTTCAGATTCTCTGTCTCCCTCTCCCTCTGACCCTCCCCTGCCCATGCTGTCTCTCTCTCAAAAAGAAATAAAACATTAAAAAAAATTTTTAATTTGTTGAACCAACCACAAGTCTCTCCCTCGTTGAGTCTTCCACATTCCCATAGCAGTTTTAGTTCAATTGTGCTGCCGGTTCCACTCTCGGCAACGTCAGGGAGAAAGATACCCAGGGCTAGACCCCCACCCTGATCCTCCCAGTTATAAAGACCCTCTCCCCTGGCCCCTAACTGGAACACAGGAGGAGACTCCAAGTACTACCGGAAATTCATACGAAAAGATCTCATTCCAAAAGTGGGAAGTGATCAATTGTTTGAAATGCGAAGTCAGAGCTAAGGTCCAAATTGACTGGAAAGGTTTTTACCATAAACATGAGAGAAAGAAGAAATGTCAGAGCTGATCAGATAGGGGTACTGATTATTCATATAAATGAGGATTGTTGCTTCCCTGGGTGAGGCCCGAGCAGCGAGACGGGGCCACGGGGCTGTGTCCCCTGGAGCTGGGTGTCCAGACCTCATTCGCCGAGCCCCAGAGGAGGATGTAGCTCGGCTCACCAGACAAGCTCTGGTTCTCCCACCCAACCACGGCAGCCGCAGCAGACCTGGTCTGTAAGGTCAAAATAGCTCAGTGTGGCTGCAGGGGGGCAGTGGGGCAGCTCTAGAAGCACCCGGTCCAGTTCAATCCTGGCGCCAGCACTATGAGCCGGGAAACCCAAAGGCAGGTCACTTATCTGCTACAAGTCTCAATGTCCACGTCTGCAAAACTATGGACGACAACAGTGCTTGCCCCACACGAAGGCTGAGGACTACATGACATAATAGGCTGGGGCGCTTGGGTGGCTCAGGTCATGATCTCATGGTCTGTGAGTTCAAGCCCCGCGTCAGGCTCGCTGCTGTCAGCCTGTCAGCACAGAGCCGTCCTCGGATCCTGTCCCTCTCTCTGCTCCTCCCCCACCTGTGCGCTCCCAAAAGTAAACTGAAAGTAAGTAAATAAGTAAATGACATAACATGCTTAAAGCACCAAAAACAGGGTGCTTGACAGATAGTAGGCGCTTGATAAATTGTGATTACTTATCTTCTGTTGTTTTACATCCTGGGATTCTCGTAAAATTCTTCTAGAAGAGGGGTGGGAGTGGGGGAGGAGAGCTCCTTCCAAGACAAGGTTTCAGAGCCACTTGTCTAGAGAGGCAGAGCTTATAAAGTATTTTAAGGGTTTTGGTTTTTGTTTTCTTTTTCAAAAACTAACCAATGAACCAACTGGCCACGAAGAACCCCACTGCTGTGCAGGGCGAGAGACAGCTGCGCTCGGGCTGACCTGCTGGTGACACCGCAGCGCCTCCATGCCCGCGGCCCTCACAAAGCGCTGGGCGGCGGCCCCAGTCCCTGAGATGCGCTGCTGTGGCCCGGAGCCGGCCTCCCAGCCCGGGCAGTGTGTCTTCATGCCAGAGTGCTCGACCCCCATACGCTGCTCATTTTTGCTTCCAAATAAGACAACAGAAAGAGAAAATGGACTTCAAATGCTTGGTGTCCTCAGTGAAAAGTCAGTGTTTCCAGGTATGAAGGAAGAGTGTGCACGGCAACCCTGCTGGTAGTACGCCATGACCTCGGGACATGAGCTATGATGCAGTGATTACCTAAAACAAAAAACCCGGGTCCGGCTAACTCTGTTCCTGGCAAGTCGGTCAGTCAGTCAGTCTGTGTCAAGAGTCCCTGAAGATCTCTGGAAAGTCAAGGCGGACCTGGGGAAGGAGAGTCTGGGAAGACACAGGTGGTCCCTGCCATGAGGCCTCTTCAGGCCAGTAAGGGGTCCACACACATCGTCCTACTGGCTGGTGCTGCCTGACAGCCTGAGACCCGTGGGGAGTGACCCACCCCGAGGCAGATGNGCCCGACGCGGGGCTCGAACCCACGAACCGTGAGATCATGACCTAAGCGAAAGTCGGACGCTTAACCGACTAAGCCACCCAGGCGCCCCCATCTGTCTCCTTTTGAACACTTCTAGTGCCACCAAAACATGGGGAATGTCATCCTTCAATTCCTGGCCCCATCTTTTCTCATTCCCGTCAAAGGACAGGAAGCAGTCAGGCAGAAGGGACCCCGGTTCCCTCATCAGATCGAAAAAGCCTAGGGTTTTAATTACAAGCAATTCCACACTATCAGTCCAACACTCTCATCTATTTCATCTAGAACCATGGAAGCGTGAGGTCAGCGAGGGGGAGGACAGGGAACGGTTACTGAAAAGTTCCTTACCTCCCAATCCCCAGGGCCACCACCCTTAGCCAGGTGGGTAGGAACCAGCCCACACCAGCTGTTCTCCAAGCTCTAAGTCTGGGGTCAAGGGTGCAAAGGGAGAATTCCCATGGTGTGACCGAGGGGGTAAGAGGCAGCAGTAAACACTCCCACACAGGTGCCTGCACCTGCCTCAGGGCCGAGCCTCACCTCCATCATCTCGAAGATGCTCTCCGGGTCCAGGCTGCCCTTCCCCACTTTCCTCATGCATGTCACAACTCCCTTGCTGGTCACAGACACCAGCAAGCTGGCCAGGGAGCAGGCCTCCTCCTGAAGGGTAGCGTCCACCACGTGCCGGTAGCCAATCTGCAAGGTCGGGGCAGCAGAGAGCAAACGTGGGTAACACACACCCCACAGGCCCACCCTTGACAGCCCGTGGAGGGAGTATCTCCACCAGCAAAGAACCTGCACGGCCCATTCCACATCTTATCTTAGACTCTGCTCATATGCAAAACACTTGAAGCAATGTTCAGCAGCTCTGCCATGGGCCACTGCAAGCAGAGAAACGAAAGCAGAAGGAAATAGGGGGTGGGAGTGGGATTAGAACCCTCATTCAGAGGCCAGCCAAGTCAGAGGCCACCAGATGTCTCCAAGAGAGGGGCCCAGGGAGAAATGAACGTGTGAGGCCACACGGATGTTTCACTGAAGACAAAGATGAATCAAGGGGGTGTGAGCTAAGACACGTGCTCAAAAATGAGTCAAGTGCAAATGGCTTTGGTCAGTCCCCACGTTTCACCAAACCCCTGGTTCGTGAAGTGACTTCTGTGGAATTAAGCCTGACTCACACAGTCCTGTTTTTATATGAGTCCTGTGTGGAATCAGCGACAATCTCCCCCAATGGAGGCCTGTCTGCTCGGCCTCGGGCAGCGCCAGGCACACGGCAGCAGCAGGGCTTGGGCTCCACAGGCCTCGGCGCTAACGTAAAAAGCACACTTAACGGATGCCCAGATCCTGCTGCAACCCCTCATTTCACAGATGCGGGCGCTGCAGCCCACGGACAGCACCTTCACCCCCCGCCAACTACTCATCCAGACTAGACCCCACAGAACTGAGGGAACTAAGGGAAATGTACACACCAGGGTGTTTCGGTGAAGTGCCTCATGTGGAGGAGCTTAACAAACTCTGGCTACCATTACTATGAACCCACCTGTGTCCCCCTGAGACTCCATCATGCTTTCCAATTAAAAAAAAAAAAGGAAGAGCTGCTCGTATCACAGCTTCTAAAATAACCGAATTACTGGATTTGGATTAAAGCTACTTCTATATGATTTGTGAAGCTATAACTCCTCAATCTACTAAGTAACCTTAAAGGGCTGGGGTTGAAGGAGACTCGCAAGGAAATCAAAAACCTCTAGATACAACCACATACCTTGCACAGGGTGACAATGCAGGGGACATTCTCCACACTTAGCCGGATGCAGTCATAAGGGTCATCAGAGAGTTCAATGTCCTTGGATCCCTCTTCGTCCTCTAGAACACGAACTCTTGGTATCCTAGAAGCAGAAGCATAATCAAAATCCCCACTTACCGTGAGGAAGAAAGACAACTTCTTTTTCTTGAGATTGAGAATTGGGGTCATAAATCCTGTGCCTCCCAAGATGAAGTCACACTTGGCTTGTACTTTGTCACCTCATCCCTACCGTCCCCGTCAAGAGTGCACAGGCAACACTGCAGGGCAGTGGAGGAATAAGGGCTTTTTTTTTTTTTTTACATTTATTTATTTTTGTGAGACAGAGCACAAGTAGGGGAAGGGCAGAGAGAATGAGACACAGAATCCAAAGCAGTCTCCAGGCTCTGAGGTGTCAGCACAGAGCCCGACGTGGGGCTCAAACTCACACTGTGAGGTCATAACCTGAGCCAAAATCAGATGCCTAACCGACTGAGCCACCCAGCCACCCCCAAAGGCGGTCTTTTTAAAAATGACACTTGGTCAATCAGATATGCNTGGGGGGGGGGGGAGAGGAAGGAATCTTGATCCCTACCTCATACCATATATAAAAATCCATACTAAATGGACTACAGAGATAAAGGGGAAAGATAAAACAATAAAGCTTTTAGAAGAAAAAGTAAAACCCTAAAACTAATCTTCATGACCTTGGAGTAGACAAAGATTTCTTGAACAGGACACAAAAACGGCTTACCATGAAGGCAGAAAAAAAACGATAGATTCAATCATGTTGAGAATTGTGAACTTCTGAAGAATTATAAAACCCACTGCACAGATTTTTACACTGTGCCGTTTGTGAACAAGGCAAAGAATCCTAACCTCAAAGCAAATCTCTTCATGCTTACATTACACAGGGTCTGAGGGACTTGTTAATGAATGGGATGAGTTATCATGTGATGAGTTATAGGAGACTCTTTTTGGTCTTTATCTTGTTACTTTCATGCAGAAATTCATTTGTTAGAAACTCTTCTTTGACACTGGAGGCCTTTGTATCCAAGATATTCTGAATCTGTAAAATTCTGTATGCCTATGGGATACGCTACACTAAAATAATACCATATATTTGGATAATCCTCTAGAGTTTCTTGGAATCCTTTCACATTGATTATTTCATTGAAAAAAAAAGCAATAAAATAGAGTTGGACATCTGAATTGCCTGTTCCTCGGTTATGGTCTTCAAAGACAGAAAAAGACAAATGAAACCATGGCCAATGTTGTCCTCCCCTCCCCATCCTCAGAGTCCAACACATTAACGGACATAAGGAAGGACTCATTTATTGTGCAAGATTGAATTACTTGTTCAAGGTCACAGGCAGTAACAACTGTTGGAGCAGACTGAATGCAGGCCTTTGAGCCCAACAGCAGCGTTTGCTCTGCACCCCTGCTAGTGTCAGCATCTGCCTACACAAAGGCAGAGAAACTAGAAAACCAGAGAAGAATGATGTACGTGTGTCTGTGTTTTCTCTGAAACTGACTAACCTTTCCACTGTTAACATGTTAGCAAGTAAACAGATGACGAAGATAAAGCCTGGGTCATTAAGAACTTAGGCAAATGCTGAGGAGTCCCTGCCCATATATACCATCAATGTGTCTGTCTGCTTCATATTTAGATAGACACTGGTCCAAATTAATATCTTAGACCCATGGAAATGAAGCATATGTTCTGAAAGGTATTAAGAAGTGCCACTAAGGCTGATGAGAAAGCCTGAGGGTTAAGAGAACATCAATAGTGAACATTTCCTTATTCTGGAAAGAGCTATTTTAAGCTAGTAGAGACGTTCCCAAAGGGGGAGTGGGGGATGGGGGAAGAAGGTCTCCAGTGTTGTCGAAAGGGACAAACCTGACCTCTTTAATTTCACTGGCCAGGGCCTCTGCACACAAGCTGCATTTACTGATTATTTTTTATCTTGACTAAATGGATATTAGGAATGGAATGATCTTCCCACATCACACTGATGTTCTACCTTCAGAAGAGCGAGCATAATCAGTAGTAAGCAGAATAAAACATCTTTTCAATGGCCCTCTGTACAATATTTCAAAATTTAAAAAAATATACATATGAACTTGTTTGTCAAAAGACATCATTTAGAGGTTAAAAAGAGAATCTGGAATGGAGAAAAACATTTGCAAATGTGTGCGCATGTGCATGTGTACACAGAAGTTGGCATATTACGTAAAAAATTCCTACCAAACATAAAAGAATGACAACCTAACAGAAAAACAGGCAAAAAGACTGGAACAGGACTTCATAAAAGAGGCTATTCAAGTAGTCGATAAACACACGAGAAGGTATTCAACTTAAATATTCATCAAGGAAATGCAAATTAAAACAATATGATACCAAGAGACACTCACCAGAATGGCGGATATTAAAAAGACAAAAAAAAAAAACCCAAAAAACCCAAAACACTACAAGTTGGCAAAGATCTGAAGCAACCCAGGACACTTATACAACGCTGGTGTACGTATCCATCCGCCAGTAAAAGCACTTTAGAAAACTGTTTTGCAGTGTATCTACTAAAACCAAACACGGTCATGCCGTATGATCCAAAACTCTCACCCGTACCCAACAGAAATGGGTAAATATGTGCAAGAAAAATACAAAAATGTTCATGTTTGGAATAGCCAAGAAAACTGGAAACTGCCCAGACACTCATTGACCTCAGAATGGATAAATCGGCTGTGGCCCGGTCACATGATGGAACAGCATGCCACGCGAACAAACTGTGACTCCGGGCCACAACACGGGGGTCTCAAACAACGCTCAGTGAATGCAGCAGACACACGAAAGTGTGTGATTTCATTCATATCAAGTACAAAACCGTTCTGTTGTTACAGGACAATGGCTCCCCTCAGTGGGTGTAGTGATCAAACGGGGGTGGAGGGGGAGAGGGCTTCTGGGGGCCTGGCCATGCTGCTTCTTGTCGGGTGCTGGAAAGTATGTTTAACTCGTAGAGCCCATTCCTCTCCGTCTGGGGTGGGGCGGCCAGGAAGGAAGAGCTGGTTCATTCAGCTACTGTAATGGAAACAGTGTTGGTGCTCTTCCCTGCTCCTCTAACAAAAGCCTTCTCCGATTCCAGCCGTGCCAGCTGTCCCTACATGAGGCAGCATCCACAGCAGAGAAGCCGCAGCCAGGGCATGTCCACAGAAGCTGGGGAGTCCTGCTAGGGTCTGCCCTGGCTGGAAGTCTCCGTGTCAGGGGCACCCAGGGTGGAAGTACCAAGTAACCTTATTTGAGCAAGTCAGGTAATCTGTTTGAATCTGGGTTGGTTATGTTAAAAAATAAACACACACACACACACACACACACACACACAAACACACACGCACACACACTCCTTCTGGACACTTTGGCCACAACACAGTTCCACTGAAGGGCTACAGAAGAGCCTCTGTCCTAAAGGACACGGACTGGATAAAAGGTCTTTCCGTGTCCCAGAGGGCCTTATGCCTCACATTGTCCACATTCCTTGCCACCTGCAGGGCTGTTCTGGTTCTGGGGACGAGTTTCCTGGCTATGCCCAGGACAGGTGTCCCCCCCAACCTGAGCAGCTGAGTTTTGCCATCCTGGTGCACAGCCTGCCCAACGCTCCTGCCCACAGGCAGACAGCCTCGAGCCTCGTCTGGTTCTACTGTCTCCTTTTGCCCTGGTGCCCGTGGAAAACCAGCCGGGAGACAGGGAGTGCTTTTTGAAGCTCAAGGCCCAACAGACGGCCACTTCCTTTCTTCTAAGATAGAGCCAAGCACAGGCTGCTACAAATGGCACTGGGCCCCACAGCGGCCACAAGTGGCTGGTCCGTCTCCTGACTGGTCTCGGCCAGGGGTCCAGGGGCACAGCTTGGGGTGGGGGGTCTCTACAGCTTTCGTTCTCAGCAAATGCTCCATCCTGCGACGTCTCATCTAAATTTATTTAACTTTGTTTTTGTTTTCTTTTGAATTACTCAGGCAGTCTAAATTCACCATAAAACCCTCTGAAATACAGATGAAGGTTATTTAAGTCGCCTATAATAGGAGCCCTGGAAAAGAATCACAATAACCATTTTGGGATATATCCCTGCAGGATATATATTCCTGCAGGCTGCTACCCTGCGCTCAGAGCACTCGGGCATCTAGTCAGGGAGGACGTGAGCACCCGCTCTGCATCAGGCATTGCTCCTGGTGCTGGGGGCGTAGCAGGGTGCGCGGCAGGCAAAACCCATGCCCCCCAGGTTCTTTATCCAGTAACAGCACTTGGACCATTCACCTCTGGTTGATTTCCACTCTTTTTGCTTCTCTGTGGTTTTCTAATATTTTTTTTTACATGGGACATGGTTACTTATGAAAATAAGAATATAAAAAACAAATACAGAAATATATGCATATGTTATTTTTATCTCGTGGAATCTGGAGCTTACCATTAAAGGCCGCCAGTTTTCATGCTACAGCCCCTTGTTACCCTCCCCTGGGAGCTCTGGGAGAAGTGTGCCGAGCGTCCCCTCCCCAGTGTCCGCTCAGGTTCTCTGCAGGCCCACGGGGCTGTTTCCAGGAAGACTCACCTCGTATTGAAGAGTGCAGCCTTCACAGCGATGGAGATGGTATCGAACAAATTCCCGCCACATTCCAGCAGCTAAGGGAGGCAAGGAGCAAGGCGGGAAGGAAAAGCAAAAGTCATTTCTTACTCTAAGTATTATCCCAATTAAAGGACTCTGGCTCCTAAGAAATACTGACCAAGTGTTCACAAAATAAAGGAACAGGCGGCCGCACTCCTGGCGGACTCTCCAGGCATCACCCTAATTGCAAGAAGCACCGTGGAGGCTGTGCCGGCCTGGGTCCCGCGGGTGAGGTCACCGCCGGCTCCGGGTTGCAGTGGGTTTCCTCTAACCGGCCCCCCGGCCAGCTGGGTCTGCACTCAAGGAGGGAATAATCACCTTTACTTTGCCCCAAAAGGCTCCTGACTGCACTGCAAGTGTGACTCTCCTCTGTGCTGACGTTCACCCGGCCTCCGAACACACACAGCACAGTGGCACGGATAACCGCAGCTGCCAGGGTCACGGTTATTGGTGTGGTTACCTCCTGCACATAATTACTGATACACAGCTGATGCTCAAACATGGAACAGACGCTCTAGGCTGCATGTTAAGTGTCATTAAAATCAGGTTTTTGCCCATGAGCCAAAGCATTGAACGCCCTTATGTGTGCTCATTCATCAGGATGGGTTCGAGCCCAGTACTACGTGGAAGGCGACACATCCTTCTGGCCTCATTTCAGTGACGTCCTGGCCTGAGGTGATGGAATAAAGTCAACTGGGCTGCCCCAAGAAAGGAAGAAGTGAAAGTCCCATATGTAGGAAGAAAAGTCATGTATTTCCATGTATTTTTCTTTAGAGCCAGTCTCCCCTTCATCTGAACTAAGGGCTCCTGAGGCCTGGACCCTATCGGGTTTGTCCATTCCTTTCTCCTCAAGGCCCAGCAAAGGGCTGCCGGGAAGAAAGAGCTTGGCGATTACTTGCCGAAGGCTGGCGGGCCCTAAGCCTGGGTCTTCCCAACTCAACTCAGAATCTGGCACGTTTCCTTCACACACTTCATTCGCACCCAATGCAAATCTCTAACTCCTCTTTAAGCTTTCGCCTCAAGTGCATACACCGCCCTTCCCACGATGCTGTAAAATTACTGCTTATTAAACTATGACCTCCCCGACCCCCCGTACTACTGCTTGGCTTTGTAACTGCAGCCTGTTCACCTAGCAAACAACTAGCCCTTCTCTGTGGTGGTTCAGATGCACTGCCGCACAGCTAAGAGCTCCAGCTGGGTTCCTGAGTCAGACCGTCTGCTAGGATTCCCAGGCTCACCGGTCAGCTGGGTGCCACCTAAGCTCTCTGTGCCTCTTGAAGGGCAAAAATCACAGCTATGTCATGGAGTGGTTACAAAGGCAGAATGAGTTAGTATCTGTAAAGCCTGTAGCAGTGTGTCGAGCACACAGGAAGCTAACTTAGCTAAGTGCTTCTAAAGATTACCGGTTCGCTCCTTCGCTTCCCCATTGCCAGCCTCACAGACTGAGGATGCGTGCTGCAGCAGTGACGTCAGCTGGGGTCTCTAAGCCTGGCTGTACATCAGAACCACGGCAAGAACTTATGAAAACTGCAGGGTGACAGGCACCTGCGTGACTCAGTGGGTTAAGCGGCCGACTCTCGATTTCTGCTCAGGTCAAGACCTCACAGTTCATGGGATCAAACCCCATATGGGGCTCCGTGCTGGCAGTGTGGAGTCCTCTTGGGATTCTCTCTTTCTCTCTCTGCCCCTCCCTAGCTCCTGCTCTCTCCCAAAATGGATGAACAAACTTAAAAAAAATTTTTTTTAAAGAAAGAAAAACGCAGGGTGAGACCCTGGCACGTGCACTTGACTCTAGTCTCGGGGTGGCCCTGATGATGAGCCTGGGCTGAAGGCCGCCGTTTCACATGCTGCTCTCCCACAGGATCTACTTTATGCAGAGAAAGTGCTAGTGAAATGTTGACGTCTGCTCTGGCAGCTGTGGGGCCTCCCAGCCAGAAAGGACCCTGGAGAGCATGTCACCCACCCTTGCTTGGCAGGCAGGGACACAAAAGCCCTCTCACTCATGGCACAGTGGCCTGATACAACCTCCTGGCTTAGCAGCAAGGGATGAAATCAAGGGGGCACAATGCTAAACCCTATCTGCCGAGGGCCCCCCGGAAGGGCAGGTACCCATCAGCCTGCCCTCTCCCACAGATGTGAAGGATGAGCAGCTCCAGGACTCCGGTCTGCCTGCCCAGGCCCCTCACGGGGCGCCACAGAATGCAGTAAGCCAGGCGGGGCTGTGGGGCTGACACTCCTCTCTGCCACTTGCTGGCCATGTATCTTCTGGGATTCAGTTTCCCTGTCAGTAAAGCAAAGCCACGCTTCTCTATTGGGCGACCGTGAGGATTAAATGAGATCACATCCTTACCATCCCTGGCACGTAACAGGGGCTCAAAGGCCCTACCTTCCTCTCTTGTAGCCAAGCAGCTGCAGCCTAGCAGGAATCTTTCTGCTAAACACAGTGGAACAGCCAGGAGGCGGGCAGAGTGGACGCTATATGAAGACCCAAAGCAGCCTGACCAGGCATCTGAACAGGCCCAGACAAGCTAGGAGAGAACGGCAGGTACGGGACGTCTAGCATTACAGAGAGCCTGGGCTGTGGTCCCAGTGCAGGGTGTGGGCGTCCACCCTCTCCAGGGTGAAAATCCCTCCTAGAGCAGAGGTGCTGAAGGAGCAGAACTGGGGAAGAGGACACACCTGGTCACACATAACCTTCCACTGTCAGGTGCACAGATTCTAGAAAGCTTCTTTTAGGGGAAGAGCACAACTTATGCTGTTGACCTTCCGGGAATGAGGGGTTTCTTTTCTTTTCTTTTTTTTCTTTTTTTTAATGTTTATTTATTTCTTGTTGAGAGAGAGAGAGTGCAAGCAAGGAAGGAGCAGAGAGAGTGGGGCAGAGAATCCGAAGCAGGCTCCAGGCTCCTGAGCCGTCAGCACAGAGCCCCACGCAGAGCTTGAACTCATAAACTGTGAGATCGTAATCTGAGCTGAAATCAGACACTCAACTGTTTGAGCCAGAGGGGTTTCCTTTCTCAAGGCAAACCTCCAAAACAGTAGTACTGCTAGGAAGCATAAGTAGAAAACAGGTGTCCCCATAAAACACCTGCTCCCTCCGGGGCTTCCCCTCAACCGTCCTCTCAGACACGCGGGCTCGCGCCTCCCGGCACTGCACACAGCCAGCTGCCAGGTGCCGCGGCCGCTCCCCCACCCCCCCTGCCCTCCCCGTGCCCAGTGCCGCGGACCACTTGCCAGCCTCTCGGCCCCACTCCCAGGCTCATCACAAGACCTTGGGACGGTCTCCCCATCAAAGGTTGCCTGTATACTGTCAATGTGACAAAGTCCCAACAGGTTCCCACTCGAAGTCAAAACCAGGCCACTGAAGAAGTGCAAAGAGGAAAGAAGAGTGAAGAGTCCAGGAAGGTACATTTCTACTCTCATAAAGTAACCCAACAGAGGTAAAAAGAATAACACTGGAAATAGGCGGATCATCGGACTATGACAGGCGTCGAGTAAATGCACCTACGATAAAGGCATGAAAACAGGAAAGTTGCCCAGTGAATATTTGGTTGAAAGATGGGCTCTGCCTGAGGACTCTCCGGACCAGTGGGCAAAAACACACCGAGAGTCATTCACTTTTGCAATTCCAGTGACAAGACTGGATTTCCACCATCTTGCTTCAAACATGGACTCGATGTATTCCGCGTATTTTTAGATGTAGGAGAAAACAAAATCCCATCCCCACCTCGCATGCACGAGGCACTTACCCCCTGAGGCTGAAGGCAAACGTGCTTTTGCGGAAGTGGAACCCTCCCCAGATGCGAATTACGTGAATGACACAAACAGATCTACCTCGTTAATAACCGAATTTCAAAAACTGCTTTCCTAATTCATTCAAAATTTTTCTGAGGATGACAAGATTTCAAAAGCTCATGTCTTATTTCCAAAAATAAACAGAGCCTGGAGAAAAAAACATGAGAGAAGAAATCCAAATGCAAGAAATCTTAAAAGGAAAGGTCTGCAGGTGCTCCATCCATTATCAAATTAATTTTAAAGTATCCAGAAAGTCCTACCCTGTTTCATGCAGGGCCAGCATTTAGAGACAGCCAGGCTGCTCCTCGTCAAGAAGTTCCCTCTCAGTCCCCAGAATCTGCTTTATCCTTAGGTTCATTAAAGAATCTGTCTGGTTAATGGATTGGCCTTGTGATCTCGATCTGAAGGGGAAGAGGTAGTCGCTAATCTCAAGGTTCATAAAATTTAACTAAAAGGAATAAAATAAACCCAACAAGAGCCTGCCTTACACAAATAAGCACGGGGCACAACTAATCACAGCTGCATGAGAAGGTACCGTCCAGGCGCCAGGTTAGAACCAGCCGGAGGAGCGTCTGGGAGGGAACCACCGGTAAGGAAATGGGAGGCGGGACTAGAGAGCTCCTGTAGGAGCTGGGTCGGGGCAGAAGGATGCAGGGTCTCAGGGTCCTCCCCTGGGGGTGAGGGACTCAACACATGGGCTACAAGGGGGCTTTCAAGGGAGGATGGCTCAGTGAGGTCAAGAGCAGGCATTGGCATTAAAGAGACCCAGCTTTGAGTCCCAACATTACTACTCACAAGCTGAGAGTAGTCACTTTACCCCTGAACCTCAGTTCCCTCGCCTATACATGGCCCAACAGTCGTGCCTGCTCGCTGAAGAGCTGTAAGGGCTAAATGAAAATGCATAGAAAGATCATCCACATTCTACGTAGAAGAGTCCACCACCTTGTCTAACTTCAGTCCATAAGCTCCGTCTGATACCATCTAGAAAGCATCTCTCGTTCTTTTCTTCTTCTCTGATGAGCTCAGTGGGTAATTTTAGGTGCTACCGTGACAGGACTGTGATTTTACTGTAAGATGGTATTATATGTACACTACAATACATATGTTGTATTCAATTTAAAAAATTCATTAGGGGCGCCTGGGTGGCTCAGTCGTTGAAGTGTCCGACTTTGGCTCAGGTCATGATATCGCGGTCTGTGGGTTTGAGCCCGGCGTTGGGCTTTGTGCGGACAGCTCAGAGCCTGGAGCCTGCTTTGGATTCTGTGATTCCCTCTCTCTCTGCCCCTCCCCCACTCAAGCTCTGTCTCTTTCGGTCTCAAAAATAAAATAAACATTAAAAAAATAAAAAAAACTCAGAACAGGGGTGCCTGGGTAGCTCACTCTGCCAAGTGTCCAACTCTTGATCTCGGCTCAGGTCATAATCTCATGGTTTGTGTGTTTGAGCCCCGTGTCGGGCTCTGTGCTGACATCACAGAACCTGCTTGAAATTCTCTCTCTCCCTCTCTCTCTCTGTCCCTCCCTAACTTGCATGCGCACGCACGTTCTCTCTCTCAAAATAAATTAATAAATAAATAATAAAGTTTAAAAAAAATGACAAAAATAAAAAACTTTACAGGATACCATTCTTTTTCCATCTAGTCTCACTCTGGAAGCTAAAAGCATCCACTTGAAGAGGGAAAAGGCACCAGAAGGAAAGCAGGCCAACCCATCTCTGGCAAAGGCAGAGAGCGCGGCCGGTTCAGCAGCGTGATACCTACCAGCACGTCCACGTAGAGAACCCAGCAGTGCTCCCGGGGACTGACGCAGAGGGCCTTCAGGTCAACGCTGCTCTTATTGTTAAATATCCGGTAGAGGGTGTTAGCAATCTCCGTGCCAAGGTCATCACCTCCTCGACCTTCAAATTCAGGGGTAGCATTGGCTGAACTACACAGAAAGGCAACAGAAAAGCTGAGTGAGTCTTTTCAGAAACAAAGAGCAGAGGTGCACGGCTTTGTTCCGGTTTCGCTGTGGAATGCTGGACGGGCCAGCACCTGTGCAAGGAAGTCACGGAAGTGAGGGGGGATGGCACCTGCCGCTTTTCCAGCCTCCAGACACATGCAACCAGCCAGACTGGCACTGTGCCCTGGATCTGTCACTGTGTGTGATGCCTCCTCCCCCCCCCATCCCCGACTTCTACCTGAAGCCATCTTTATCCAAAGAGAAACAAGAGAACAATGGTAAAGTGAACCTTGGCCAGTAATAATTAACTCTCTTATCTCGATACACTACCCTTCTCGCCAGGAGGCCTAGAGAGTTAAGCAGTCTAGTCACAGAGGGGCCACATTACATATACCATCCCGAGCTTTCATTTAAAATGCACCATGAGGGGCACCTGAGTGGTTCATTCCCTTAAGCGTCCAATTTCAGCTGAGGTCATGATCTCACAGTTCGTGAGTTCAAGCCCCCGCATCAGGCTCTGTGCTGACAGCTCAGAGCCTGGAGCCTGCTTTGGATTCTGTGTCTCCCTCTCTCTCTCTGCTCCTTCCCTGGTCCCGCTCTTTCTCTCTCATAAATAGACATTAAGGGGCGCTTGGGGGGGCTCAGTCGGTTAATCATCTGACTTCGGCTCAGGTCATGATCTCACAGTTTGTGAGTTCAAGCCCCGCATAGGGCTCTATGCTGACAGCTCAGAGCCTGGAGTCTACTTCGGATTCTGTGTCTTCCTCTCTCTGCCCCTCCCCAGCTCGTGGTCTGTGTCTCTCTCTCAAAAATAAACATTAAAAATTTTTTTAAATTAAAAAAACACTAAAAAATTTTTTTAGATTTTTAAAAAATGCACCACGAAACTCTCAAAACAAAATGCACAATGTAAGTACAATGACCTTCCTAGAATGATTGAGAAGATACATAAATGGGATGCCAGTTATATCACAAACTAGATTATCACTGTACTGAACAGCAGGAAAATGAAATGAGAAAGACTGCCAGCTGATTAAATATTAGAATATCCCTTTTACTTTATTTGCTATTTTTTCAAGAGAAAAAACCTTTTCCATGCTGGCCTCTTGAATCTTATGCCCAATTACTTCTAAAAAGAACAAATAGGTATCAACATTTGCTGCTCTAAGCATTATTCAAAAGTATTTTGGGGGGTGCCCGGGTGGCTCAGTCAGTTAAGCATCTGACTTTGGCTCAGGTCCTTACCTCATGGTTTGTGAGTTTGAGCCCTGGATCAGGTTCTCTGTTGTCAGCACAGAGTGCCCTCTTTTCTCTCTCTCAAAATCAATAAATAAACTTAAAGAAAAAAAAGTATTTTGAGGAGGGAAGCATCTGGGTGGCTCAGTCAGTTAAGCATCTGACTCCGGATTTTCGCTCAGGTCATGATCTTGTGGTTCATGGGATTGAGCCTTGTGTCAAGGTCTGTGCTGACAGCTCGGAGCCTGCTTGGGATTCTCTACCTCGCTCTTCGCTCCTCCCTTGCTTGCACATGCATGCATGCATGCATTCTCTCAAAATAAATAAACATTTTTTAAAGTATTTTTTTAAGATTTTATTTTTAATCAATCTCTACACCCAACACAGGGCTCGAACTCACGACACCAAGATCAAGAGTCTCACACTCCACCGACTGAGCCAGCCAGGTACCCTATTACACAAATGTATTTAATGGAAAATGTCTGAGGGTTTTGCTTAAGAAAAACAAACCCTCAATACGTCATATGCATCTGTAAGGTAAGTAACCATTCCAATAATCATTTTGCTGTAATGAAGAGGGTCCAGGAAAGTAACAAACCAGCTGTTTCAGTACGGTCTCTAAAAATCACGTACTGAAGCTTTCTGGTCCATGCACTCATCAATCTAGAAGGTACCAGCTCTATGCCAGGCACTGGAGATGGAGAGACTGAGCAAGGTGGATGCAGGCCCTAAGTCGGCAATTCCACAAAGTCAGAGGGCTTCATGATGGGGAGCAAACGGCAGGAGTGGGGCTGCGGAGGATGCCAACCAGCGCTGGGGCTACAGGAGATCTCAAACCAGAAGGTGAGCAAAAGTGGGTCAGGCCTCAGACAGGCAGCAGGATTCCAAGCAAAGCAAAACCCACATTAAGGCTCAAGGCTGTGCCTACCCCCTCTGCGGAATGCTAAAAATCTCACCTAATGTATTTTTAAAGGTCCCTTTTGTCTAGACCATTCTCACAGAGGTGTAAGGACGACCCCTAAAACAATCAGAGTGTATCACTGTGTAGTAACTTTGTTTCTCTAACTATATGGTCTTCCCTTACCACTATGAGCCAGCAGAGCCCTAATTTAAAATCCCCAAGAGAAACTTCATTACTGCCACGGCAGCCTCACTGTTCCCTCACTGCCTCTGCTGGACCCAGGCACTGAGCCATGAAAAGCAGCTCATTTATGGCAAAATAATCAAGTTACCAAGGACCACCTTAATAATTTTACACAGCCAGCAAAACAAAAGCTGTTTCTAATTTACAGACTCATCAATATCACGATCTATCTTTTAAGTGTTTAAAAACACATCTCTATAGATCTGAGTCGACAAATCCAGTCAGGAGGTGCTAATGCTTAAAATGTGTCCCTCTTCCTGACTGCAGTGGACCACACCCTCCTGGGTATGACTAATTAATTACTCAGTGATTGATGCATTCCCTCTTCTACAGCCCAGAGGGCTGGCTTACAGAACCTCCCAGGTCCAAGTGGCTAACTTCATCAACCCATAAGACCATGCCCCACTGTCTTCTTGTTTTGTTTTGTTTTTTGACATTGAGCTAATTTAAAGTGGGAATTCTTCCTATTCTAAAAGGTTTTCTTTTGTTCGTTCTTTCTTTCTTTTTTTAACACATTATACTTTTGGCATAGCTGGTTGCCAGGCAGAGAGGAAGGTTTAGAGGCTCCTGAGACCATGAAAAGCACCTGCGTCTGGATGGTGCCCAGGTCCCCGGAGTGACCCTGGGGAGGAGGCTGGGAAAATGGAAGGGAATTGTCGGGGGCCAGGCGTTGGGGCACAGTAACTTCAGGTAACACAAGAAAAGCCAGAGACCCCATATCCTAACAAAGGATGAAGGGCAGGGCTGGGCAAGAGAACTGAGGGTCTCGCCTCATCACCAGGGGTGCTCCGAGCACAAGGAGACTTCCCAGAAGAGGTGGACGGGGACGCAAACCATGTCAGAGGACAAGAAACCGAATGCGCGCAGGGGCCAGCCAGGTAACCACGTGCATCTGAACAAAGAGCAACCGATGATGGGTGACCCGTGCGGGAGACTGTGACGGACTTTCCAGCCACTCCTAAGACACTTTAACTCACCTCTGAAAACAAACTCCATTAGTGAAACAAAAAGCTCACAGGTGGGGTCTGACCTCCAGGAGAATGAGAGCGGAGGGAGACCTCAGATGGCCCAACTCTCTCATCATACAAGGAGGAAAACTTTAACAGCTCTTTTGAATGTTTACCATGTGCTAGAAACCACTCTTAGCAGCCCGTTAGATGTGCCAGTTCCATCAGTTCTCACAACAACCCTATTTCCAACCCCATTTTAGAGAAAACGAAACGGAGTCCCAGAAAGGTTATATAATTTGTCCAAGCTCACACGGCTAGGGGCTGGGGAGCTACGACTCCGAGCCAGGCAGCCCAGCCCTTATATGCAAGGTGGCACTGGACTCTCGCTGAACGTGGAATTCAGCATGCCTGGCTTGTAGCCTAACATGAGTCAAGGTAATGAATGGATGCTCTGGTCTTGAGATTTATTGCTAGACCACAAATACTGGAGTCAAGGAATGCAGACCGAAGAAGTCCTAAATAAAAAGCTTCTCTATTAAGTGCAAAGTTTAAAAAGAGAGAAAGCACACAGGCTGGTAATCGTGGCCCCCTGCTCAGGGGTATTCTTTCAGCAGGGGGGTGTACGCTCAGGGTTTGGGGCATAAAACCAAGTGCTTTCTGTATTTACATCTGCCAAAACCAATTCAGATCCTTCCTAAAGTATGACCGAGCCCCTCTTCCAGGACTGTTGGGAAACTGCTTGCTGAGCCAATAAACTAATAAAAATCCTGGGAACGCTGCCCCTCCCAGTTCTCCACCCCTCCTGCCTCATCACCTCTATTCTGCTCCTCCTACTTGGCACATCCCTGGTTTAACTGGGGTAGAGTGAGATCAAGGCCATGTCTACCTGCGACAGAACTTCAGACACTAGCCCATTGTTTCCCTTGTGATCCCGTCTAACCGGCAAATCCACAGAGTCCTACAGCCAGGTCAGGCCAGGACCATGATAGAGGACAGTGATTTAGCAGGTCCACGGGGCAGGGCTAGCTCTGGGCCTTACCCCAGCAGGAGTCAGTCAAGTGGCCCTCCGGCAGGCCCCAATCCCTCCCATTCCCCTGTGTGCACGTGTGCTCATTTCTGAACCCGCAGACGCAGCCTTATGAGTGGGGATGGGAAGAGTAGCACATTTTGAGCTGTTCATTGTAAGTTTCTGGGAGAGTTATCAGTTCTGGAGACTTTCAGAGTATAGCTCGTTTCAAATGAGTTCTGCACGTTGCCTGTCTGCTTTGCCCCCCCGCCCCAATCCATCAGGCACAAAGAGGGACCCCCCTCAAGCAGCACTAATATTAGTGACAAATATGAGTGATCACACTGAAAAGTAATTAAGATCCCACCGGGAAGTGGCAAGTGTTGAGCACACCAGAATGTCTAGGAATGAAACACGTTCTCCTCAGCTCCCTCAGTGAAAAACCGAAGCCTCTGGGAGAGGCTAAACCACCATTCCTAACCCCCATCAGCATGGTGTCAGAGCAGAGACTAGATGGACCGCCACCTAGTGGTTGCCCAGAGTGACACACCAGCTCACTCAATTCTTACCTCCCTCTAAGCTTCAGATAGAAACCATCTTTCCCAAAGTTTCCAAGTTCTTACTTAAAACAGCCTCGGGTTACAACCACCAAATCAAAGGCAGGAGACAGGAGTGAGAAGGCCCGAGTTTGCTCCCAGTTTAGTTGACTGTGCTGCCAGGCATCCCTAGGGCGGTGCTCAGGAACCGCCTTTACTCCTCCACTGGGATGGGGGCTGAGTAACCCCCTCCAAAGGCAAGCATCCCCAAGACACTGGGAAAATGGCGGGGGTGGAAGGCCATGTCTATCTCACGTGCCATACATTATTCCAAGCGACAAAACTGAAGTAGAACGAGTTAGTGGGAAAGCAGTCAGCTCTCTAATCACTGGGCATTTAAATAATTAAGCCCTGGAAGTTGCTGATAAGTCAAGCTGGGCTCACACTGACAGCCCCACCCTGCCCCGATTACTGTCCTCCGGCTGGGCGGCTGGGCTGCGTAACATCCTGGCTGCAGCCTGGGGATGAGCCGGTGCCTTGGGCGCTCCGGCAGAAGGGGCTGGTGGGAAAAACCCTTAGTGCCAGGCACATTCACATTCCTAGTCACTGGATGGGAATAAAGGGGTTGGTTTGTTTATGCAATTAAGAGCTGCTCTTTGGGGCACCTGGGGGGCTCAGTGGGTTAAGCATCAGACTTTGGCTCAGGTCATGATCTTGTGGTTTGTTGAGTTTGAGCTCCGCATCGGGCTCTGTGCTGACAGCTCAGAGCCTTGAGCCTGCTTTGGATTCTGTGTCTCCCTCTCTCTCTGCCCCTCCCCTGCTGGCACTCTGTCTCTTTCTCAAAAATAAACATAAAAGAATAAAGGTTGCTCTCTGAAGACTCAGATGAGGTTCTGATAAAGGTGGCAGTCAGCAGTGCTTGGTAAATCCACATCTCTCTTCTCTGCAGGAATACGAGGTTTTGTGAATCTCTCATGGTGATTCCATCACAGTAACTGAGCCGCTTAAAGACACTAAAGTGTGCCACTTGAGACTCTCCATCTTGAAAGAGAGTCAAGGAGAACTCCCTGGGAACTGGAGTTGCTGGGCCTGTGGAGGGCCTCCTGAGACTTACGAGGGGAGAGAAGAGAGGAGCTGGCAGCCGTGCTCAGCCGGGACAGGGAAGCCACTCCTGGAAGCCGGATCTTGGGAAGAGGCAGCTCCCAGCCTCGTCCCACCCTGGAGCCTCCCTCCCATCACAGCTGGGACAAGAGCAGCAGGCTAACCTGGAATCATGTTCAGACATGGAGCCACAATGAAATGTGTCCCCCATACCCAGCATCTGAGGGCAACACCTTCCCTTTGGTGTGGCCGGGCTGCCTGCCTGTGGTCTGCCTAAGATGAAGGAGGAAGAAGGCAGTGAGGAGGAAGAAAAGCAAAGCAAATTACAGTTCCCCACACACGGTGCTGGCTCCTCGGTGACTGTTTATTACACTGAATCAGGCAGGTCAAGGCCAGGAGAGGCATTTTTCTTCCACCAATAGCAAAGGGATCAGCTGGAGGCCCGAACAGGGTCACCACCATCCACGGCAGAGTAAAGGATGAGCCAATCCCACCCAACGACTCAGACTGGCGAGGGCAGCCGGGTCCAATCAGGAGAGGAGACGGCTTGGGAGGGGTAGGGGGGTGGGTCTTGCAGGAATGGGCTGGAAGGAATACTGGCCAAAAAGCTGAACGCAGATCCGTTCTCAGAACTCTGAGCACAACTCCCCCGGGAAGCTGGCTTCTGTAGGCTGCATGACATGGTAACAAGTCAAGACTCAGGGTCGGAGAGGCCTGAGCCAGCACTACCAGCTCTGTGACCCCGGGGGGTTCGTGTACCCTCTCTCAACAAAGTTGGTCATCTCTTTCATAGGAATGTCGTAAGAACAAACGAGTTTGGAAGAAGACCAGAAGACTCTACCTCACCATGTAAATGGGGGTTGGTATCTATGCCGGAAAGGCAGACATAGCAGGCCCAAGGCTGCTATCTTTAGAAGGGCCTGCTTGAAAGGTGGGCCCTCCGCTGGCACCTGGGAACTTGACTCTCAGAGCGTTCCCAGTCAACAGTGAACTGTGGTCTGCTGTGCCTAGACTATCTGCGCAAATAATATGATAAAGTGAGTATCTGCTTTCCTTCTAGGATTCAGGAATTTTGGTACGTGTCAAGCAGAGGGTGCCGATGTGACCAGCCCCAGTGAAAATCTTGGGGGCCGAATCTCTAATGGGCTTTCGTGGACAGAATCATCACGCACGTTGCCACATTTCCGTTGCATCATGCACGTTGCCACATTTCCGTTGCTATGATGAATCTCAGCTGTGAGTACAACTATATGCTAAGTCCTGGGGGTCCTTCCAGCAAATCTCCAAATATTGGGGACTCCAATACAGAACCAATATTATATACCTGCACCCAGCATAACTAACAGAGCCTCCCCCACCTCAAGAAAGCCTGCCATCACCACCTAGTTAAAAGCGACATTATAGACAGAAGATGGGACTGCGCCAGCAGCCCAGGCTTAAAAAGCTCCGGGGGCCAAGAAAACAGAGGCAACAGGGGGCAAGAAGAACACTCACTGAAAGCCCACTAGGAGCCAGTCACGGTGCTGGCGCTCACTCTGCCTTAGTTCACTCCATCATCACAACAGTATTATTACCCCTAGATAAAGAAACTTAGGCACGGAGAGACCAAGCAACCAGCCTGAGATCACACAGCTGGCCAGAGAAGGCTGGCTGGCTGGGGCAGCGGCGGAGGCCCTCCTCTCCCCAGCAGCTACACTGCCTGCCTAACTGCCACTCCCTCCATCTGTCACACTCCTTGGCTGGCCCTCGTCCCGGCTCTGCCAAGCAAGTCAGGAAAAGTTTTCTGCAAAACTAGAGCAGAGGAGACACGAGGTATTTTGGACCAAATGATCCTTATTTATCTGTTTGATATTTCTCAAAGCACTGTGACACCCACCATCTCACTGGGTGCTCATCACGGCCATGTGCTGCACTGCCTGGCAGATGCCCTCCTCTCTCCGACAGGGACAAGGCCCGGCACGGGCCAGGTGACTAGGAGGAGGGCAGGACCCGAGCCAAGGCCTCGCTCCACGCGTCCCAGTGCCTGGCGCATCGGAGGAGCGCAGGAAATCCTTGCTGGCTGCAGGAGAGATGACTGAATACAAAATAAAGTGGGATCAAAGGAGACCAGAGGCCCAGTCTCTGAATCTTTTTACTTATTTACTTGACGGAGGGTCACCTGCAAGTAGGGGAGCGACAGAGGGAGACAGAATCTTAAGCAGGTTCTACACTCAGCATGGAGCCTGAGGCAGGGCTTGATCTTACCACCGTGAGATCATTTCCTGAACTAAAATCAAGAGCTGGACACTTAACCGACTGAGCCACCCGGGTGCCCCTCTGAATCTTCTTGTAAATCGTTTTTCGTGAAAAACATGTGTGGCACTGACCAGTCAACGAAGAACTCCAAGTAACCTTCATTCGGTTTCTCCAGCTTCGGCGTCCCCATTTCTGCTTTCACTCCCACCAAGATGTCTGTGTGACCCTGCAGGCACAGGCAAGGTGAGTCCTCACGCAGGGCAGGTGGCCAGATACCCAACCACCTCCTTCCTCTCCCAGACTGTGCCCCCGGGGGACTCTTTTAGGAGCAGTGCAGAGGAACTTGTGAAGTGGCCCTTTGGAAAGGTAAAGGGTCCTTCAGATCTAGACAGACACCCTCCCAGAATCTGGCTTGGGTCTTGGATTCACCCCAGAAATAAACATGCTCCAAAGCCCCGAGGGGCCCACAGGACCCGCCCATCCTCCCCTGGGCGCCGACTGTGGCCACAGTACTCACCAGCTTGACCCTGGCGGACCCACTGGTGTTAGACACCACGTCGGTTTCCACTTCGACACATCGGTAGTCCTCACAGCCACGGCCATCCACGCGGAGGTCTTCCTGAGTGCAACAACCACAATCCTAACATAACCACAACCAAACCACCAGAAGACTCCTAAACTTATTCATACCATTTCCCACCTAGAGAACCAGGCAGTACAACATCCCCTTCCCCCTTAGTGAATCATCCAAAACTCGGTCCTTATAGCTGGTAATGATATCTCGTTTTACATAAGAGGAAATGAAGACTTGGAAGTAAAGTGACATGATGGGTGTGATGTAGCCATGATGTAGCCACGTAGCCGAGGTCCCACAGCTGCTGAGAGCAAACTGGGTTTCCACCCAGGTATGTCCCAGTGCAAAGTCCATACCACATCCCACTTTGCCAAACAGGCACACAAAACAAACACAATCGGAACAAGAGATGAAACAAGCTGCCCCTTTCCAAGTCCACAAGTCCAAAGCCGCACCAGGAAGCACACGTTGTTGGGCCCAGAGTCCAACGGTCCCAGCTGTGGCCCTCCCGCACCCTAACCTGAACAAAATGTACTCTGCAAACAGCTAAAAAACCAAAAAAACACAAAACCACGTGCACTCTCTACCCCAGGCACTCTCTAGAACAGGGACAGCACACTTCGGCATGAGGGCCACCTGCTTCTGTAAATCGGCTTGCTGGAGCAGAGCCAGGCCCGTTGGCTGAGGCTGTCCACGCTGCTCTCACGCTGCAACGGCAGAGCTGCGCGGCTGTGACAGAGATCTTAGAACCCGTATGCCCCAAATCTTCACTATCTAGCCCGTTACGGAAAAGTTTGCCGACCCCTGCTGCAGAAGATGTGTTTCAGGGTGACCTGCGTCCTGCCTGTCCCCTGTCCCTGGTTGTTTACTTCCTCCATTATTTACTTCCATCCGTGTATCTCACAGATGCCTGCCTTATGCTGTGATTGTAACCCAGTCCTACCATCGATTACTTATCCTGTTGCTCAAAGCGTTCCAGGCTTGGCAACTGGAATTCCTCTGGGTTGGTTCCTGCATTCTTTCAACACGCCTGCGATCTTTCTCGAGCACATCTTTACTTCTGACGAGACAAGATGTTCCAGTCTCTTGTAGTTTTCCCTGCCCCAGCCCTGGGACCAGCCCTTTCTCTGGGGAGTCCCGGTTCCTTTTATTGAAGAATGGTGCTTTAAAAACCAGGATATGGGTGCTAAGCAAGTTCACTGCTACTAGGGTGTCATTGCTTTCAGACCTCCTGAGCAGACAGAGCTTGATAACTACGTACGGACTTACACTCACCGACACGCACTAACACACACATCTCTCCTATGCACGCAGCTATTAAGAGGCCCTGATAGCTGGTTCTAACCTTCCTCAACCTTCCTCCGTGTCTTATTTGTAACTTCTTTCTCAGACAGGGAGACACCTGGCTCTCATTATCCACAATGTATTTAGGGATTTGTTAAATCTCAGCATACTCATGAAACAGTTTCAGAACTGCTAAGCCATACCCCTGAGAGANAGGTCAATCTCTGATGCTCCATCCCCACAGGGTACCCTGCTAGGGAAGCAAAAACAGGACCCAAAAACATTTACAAAAGAGTCCTTCTTGAGTTGCAAGTAAGATGTAAGTGGGATCAATCACTGTGAGTATTAGTCATGGGCTCCAGACCCTGTCCTGCCACAACTAGCTGCTTGACTGAGGACAAGATGTTCTAGACTAGTTCCCTCCTTTGTTAAAAGAATGGATTGAATTAGAAGGCCTTGAAGGTGCTGCTCTAATTCTACACACCTATAAATTAAGACAATATTATTTGCAAAAACAAATAATAGTTACTAAGTGAGCCCACCATATATGAAGTGATGCACTAGGAATGCTACACAGTTGACACATTTAATTCTCACAATAATCCTATAAGAGAGCTTTTTCTCATTCCATTTTACAAATGAGGAAAGAGGCCGAAAGATGCTAAATGGCTGGCCCAACGTCACACAGCCAATAAGGAACACTCGAACCCCACGCCAGAGCTCTTAACCACAACAGCACATGGCCTCCTGTATCTTTTCTTTTTTTAAATGTTTTATTTATTTGAGAGAGAGAGAGAGACAGCGTGAGAAGGGGAGAGTCAGAGAGAGAGGGAGACACAGAATCCGAAACAGGCTCCAGGCTCTGAGCTAGCTGTAAGCACAGAGCCCGACGTGGGGCTCCAACCCACGAACCGTGAGATCATGACCTGAGCCGAAGTCAGACGTCCAACTGACTGAGCCACCCAGGCGCCCTACATGGCCTCCTGCATCCTAAAGGGTCTCTTCACTGTGCAACAGGCGTGAGCGAGCACAGGGCTTGCTCGAAGGATGAACTGTGGGCCATACTAGTTGGTCCCAGTGATGAAGAACAGGACTCTGGATGCAGGGAGGCCACAGGGTGATAGGCTTCCCACTATGGCTTTAAAATACCACTTCTCTAGAAAGACCCAGTCACAACCTTTCTTCATGACACCCCCTTGTTCCAGGATGGGACTAGGAGGGGCCAGAAAACTGGGCCTCACCAGGTATTGCCCTTCCTACCTTTAATCTCTGCTCCCTGGGGAAGGCTCTATGGGAAGGGCTCAGGTAACAAAAGAAAAACAAAAAGCTACAAATTTCCCTGTCCAAGGATGCACAGAGTATAATTTTTTTTTTTTTGGATAGAAAAAAGCACTGGGATGCCTGGGTGGCTCAGGTAGTTGAGCATCCAACTATTGATTTTGGCTCAGGTCTTGATGCCAGGATCGTGGGACTGAGCACCATGTCAAGCTCCGCACTAAGCATGGGGCCTGCTTTAGATTCTCTCTCCCTCTGAGGTACCTGGGTGATTCAGTTGGTAAGGCAGCCGACTTGATTTCATTCGGCTTAGGTCACGATCTCTCAGTTCATGAATCTGACCCTTGCTTTGGGCTCTGTGCTGACAGCGTGGAGCCTGCTTGGGATTCTGTGTCTCCCTCTCTCTATGCTCCTCCCCTGCTCAAGCTTGTGTGCTCTCTCAAAATAAACTAAAAAAAACAAAAAACCACCTCTCTCCCTCTGCCCCTCCCCCACTCAACAGCAAGTAATAAAATATATATATTTAAAAAAAAACAATAAAAACACCTAAGAGAACAAGAGAAAAACAAACCAAAAAACCCAAACAAATTAGTTCATGAATCACTGCACCCACGACAACTTTTTTTTTTTTAATACAGCATTCCTCATAAAAGGCCTAAAAATCACCCAAACCTGCTTGGCCTGGCTCAGAGCCAGACTCCCGACCAAAATATTTATTCTCTGGTAGTATTCAGAAGCAAAGGAATTAATCCGTGTGTGAACATTAAAAAAGGGGCTGCCTTGGAGTGAAAGGTCCATTCAAAAAATCAACAGAGATGCCAACGAGCGCAGGCAGCCACCACCAAGTGGAGCCCTGTCCTTCTCTGCAGAGGGGGCTGGGTGGCTCCCAGGGACTTTCTAGTTAACTTCTGGCTGGGTGTGTGGGTGTGGTGGAGTCCCCTCCAGACTCTATTTAAACCTCTCCTGTCACATACCAGCTTTGTGACCTTGAGCGAGTTAGTTCCTCAACAGCTTGGAGTCTGTCCATCCAGAAAGGGGAACTGACCCCAATCTTGCAGAATTACAGAAGAATCCAGAAGGCAGGAATCATTTCAGGGGACCCTCAGCGCAGTGCAATGTGCAGAACGCTCCCTCCGCAGTTCACTTCTGCTGCCGGGGCGCGTATCAGCTCACCAAACCCTCGAAAACAGCCCTGGAGCGAGGTTACGGATGAGGTCACTGAGGCGCCAGTCTCACTATCTGTGACAGATTGGAAGGACAGGTGACTCCACCCAGAGCTGCTTTCCTCACACCCAGGGAACCCAGACCTATTGCTCCCTAACTGAAGGTGACAAGTGGGCTCCACTAACCTAACATGTTTGGGGAGGTTTAGATTGTGTCCTCGGTGGTGGTGTTAACCCCCAGCACCTCGTTCTGACGTGTCCAGCACCCCGAACCTGCTAGGGAACGGTGGCTGGAATGTCACCCCTACTGGAACACGACCCCACTTAGAAGGACCACACCAGACCCAGCTCTGCAGGCCCCAGCTCAAGTCACAGCAGGCAAAACTAGACGCCGATCCTCATTCCCACTCCAAGCCTATCTCAGTAGTCCCACATTTCCCTGCAAGGAAGGGATTCCGTTCACCTTGCAAAGTGCCCGAGCGCAGACCTTCTGGGGCACCGGCCTGCAGATGGAGAGGGCACCAGGAGTCCTGGCGGCTGGCTCCAGCTCTGCGTGGCCAGGCTGAGCAGCTGAGTACTGACCGCTCAACCTACAGCTGAAGGCTATCTCAGCCCTGTGCCCCCCTCTTCCGCGCTGCTCCTCCAACGATGCTTACGACGAGAGCTAGAGCCACAGAAAGAAACTGAAACCATCAGCTGAGCTACACCTCCCTTCAACTGCCAAGAAAAATTCCATAACGTGGCTCTGACAAAGCCCCAAGGGGAATGCCTCCTGGTGAGGCTAATCCATCGCTAGGGCCCGGTGTAACCCTACGAAGGCCACCTTAATGACCAGGTCATGGCCACAGCACCGGTAAGCAGAACTGTGGAAAGCCTATCATGCCTACTGAGGCCACGTGACTGAGTCACCATCCACCTCCAGCAGCCCGAGCCAGAGAGCAACTGGCTCCTCTGGCACGAATTGGATTCTTTCCTTGGAAATGTGATCTCTGACCTGGGAAAAACTCGAGAAGAAGAGAAATTAAAGAGGAAAGGACATGTCAGGTGTGGAGGGAGGCTGGAGAGGCTGCACGGAAGACAGGCAGGGGGCGGGGGACAAATTATAGCAAGATGAAGGGAAGCTGGACAGCAGACGGCTGCAGGGAAGGGACACATGCAGGAGAGAGAAGCGGAGTCGCCAGAGACAGAAAGACAGGCAGACAGTCGCGCAGACCATGTGATCCACACCAGAGTCCATGAGATGTGGTGCCTTGGAACTCCCTAGGGACCTCCTACCCCTTGCCATGAGTCCCCTTTCTCTTGAGATAATTCAATCATCTCTAGCCTTGCAAACTGAAAGAACTTAAATCTCAACAGCCACAGGCTGAACCCCTAACGGGGTCACTGTGAAGGCCAGGGGTACAGTGTGCATGGTTTAGGACAAAGCCATACTTCTGATGGAAAAAACAAACTTGAAAAGGAGCCAACGTTTCTTCGGGGTTGACCACACGCCAGATGCTATATATTTTCTCATCTCATCATTCCTCACAACCCCATTCTGCCCCTAGATGGATATGTTCCCATTTTACCTGGGGGGAAGGGGGATGTGCAGGTGGAGGGGAGGAGTGGCTAGCTCAGCTACTCAGGCAAAACCCCTCTGGCCGTGAATGGCAGAGCTGGGAAAGGAGCCCCACTCAGTCTGGTTCCCCGGCCTCCTGCGAACACAGGGGGAGGCCACATGACCTCAGGGAGGCGGGAGCAGAGACTCGGCAACAGACTCTCGGCTGGACCAAGCCAGTGGTCTGTGCAAGGGCTAACGTCTGCTGGCTGCATCAAAATGTCCCAATGCTTTATGACAGTGTCCATTCCCAGGCTCCAGCCCAGAGGTTCTGATTCAGAAGGTCCGGGTAGAGCCTGGGAATCTGTACTTTGTGGCTGAGTAAAAGTACTTCGGGGTGTCAGAATCAATGGGCTGCAAAAGAGGTTAGTGATGCCTTCTCATGAAGAAAACGCACCTCTAGCCCGGGAGGCGCACTCCAAAGAGGATAAATCCTAGATTCTACAAATTCTGAAATCTATCCCCCAATTCCTGAATATCAAACAGAGAAAAAAACAGTTTGAGACACAAGTTAGTAACACAAAAGCTGTACAAAGAAAGGCAAATAGGGTTCTCACAGAACTTACAACCAAGATGGAAAAAATACTGCCTGAAAAGATAATAATACAGTTTATGTCATATACTTTTCAAAGTCTAGAAAAGTGGTACGGGGGGTGAGGGGAGTCAGGACTTTCCCTCCTTTCTGTTTGCTCACATGCTTCCAGATGAAATAAGGAAGTAGAAATGGGGATTCTCTCTGGCCTTTGTTTTCGGATCCTTATTTAAGGAAGGGAAGACCATGGCTTTCACTGAAGGAGGAAAGCAGCATGAGGAGCAAGTATGGGCTCTGAAATCAGACAGAGCTCGGTTTCTGTCCTTGCTCCACTACACTTTCTGTGTGATCTTGAACAAGTGATTTACGCTGTTTGAGCTCAGTTATTCATCTATAATGTGGAGATAATAATATTTACCTTCAAGCCTGTTTCAAAGATTCAATGACATAAAAACTATATGTACCTAACAGGGGCACCTGGGTGGCTCAGTCACTGAAGCGTAAGACTTCGGATCAGGTCACAGTCTCGCCGTTCCCGAGTCCGAGCCCCAGGTTGGGCTCTGTGCTGACAGCTCAAGCCTGGAGCCTATTTTGGATTCTGTGCCTTCCCCCGTCTCTCTCTGCACTTCCCCCATTCACCTCTGACTCTCTCTCTCTCAAAAATAAACATTTAAAAAAATTATAATATGCACCTAATCAAAGGGAGACATCTCAACCTTCAAGGGTGAAAGACAACCTAACAGAAACCAATCCAATCGTATACTAAGAGTATGACTGATCAACCTTTCCATTTGCCCTGCCCCAACTCCCTCAGATCCATTCTTCATCCTTCTCTGCTCTCATCTGTGCACTAGGTTGACTCCTTCCAAACTGCATCACCTGGACTTCCTTTCCTGGCT
This sequence comes from Crocuta crocuta, assembly GCF_008692635.1. Taxonomy (NCBI): domain Eukaryota; kingdom Metazoa; phylum Chordata; class Mammalia; order Carnivora; family Hyaenidae; genus Crocuta; species Crocuta crocuta. Next base: position 2,988,268 of record NW_027532172.1, on the reverse strand, counting down.
TATGGCTGGGTTTGGCCAATGAAAGGTAGAGAAGGAGAGGAGACAATGCTCCCCGCTCCCTACCCCCACCACCCCTAACTGATGTATATTCCTGACAGCGCCTTTATCTACCAGAGCCTACAACTGCTGTTGAGCAGCCATTCCTCCACTGTTCCAACAGATCACTGGCATCTGTAACCCAGCTGCCTCCCTTGGCCCCCTTCAGCCCAGGGGTAATAGCTACTCCCTGGCTGCTCATTTTGGGCTCCCTGATACCTCTTCTTGATCCTTGAAACCCACCCACACCATTATAAAGAGTCCTATCTTGAAAGTCTCCTGAATTATCTGAATGAGATTCCGTACTCTGCCAGGATCTAATATGATTCATCCTGCTCGCTCTCAAAACTGCTCTCTTTCAAGTGTGCCTCATCCTCCCAGTGACCATGTTTGAGCCTGATGACTCTGTCTGTCCTTTCCCTCAGGAAAGGGACAGTTCCTTATACAGAGGAACTGTAATCCCAGGAGCTGAGAGGTAACCATGTTCTTTCTACCACGTGGCCTGAGCAACAGAAAGCCAATCGGAAAACAGGTAAGAACAAAGCAAAAGCATAAAAAGCAGCAGGCCAAGGAAAAGCCTGAAGGTGACCTTGAACTCCTGGAGAAACACTTGCAGCCTTTTAATACATACTTTTTTTTTTTTGCTTGAGCCAATTTGTTGGTTACCATTACTAGCAACTAAGTCCTCAACACACATTGTGAGGTTAATTTCAACTGCTTCTAACCACCACCAAACCAAGATGAAATACCCCTAAAATAGTGAAAGAATCAAAGGCTGAAAAAAAAGGAGTAACAGAAGCTGAAACTGACCACACTGGACCAAAGGTGAAAAATAAAACAAAAAACGAGGCGGTCTATAGGTAAGGGCAAGAACAGGATTCCAGCCAGGCACTGCAGAAGAGGTGCTGCTGGTACTCAAAGACAAACAAAACAAAACTTGAGGGGATTAAAAAATTTTTTTAACTCAGTCTTTTTTTTTTTTTAATGTGTATTTATTTTTGAGATAGAGTGCGAGCAGGAGAGGGGCAGAGAGAGAGGGAGACACAGAATCTGAAGCTGGCTCTAGGCTCCAAGCTGTCAGCACAGAGCCCAATGCAGGGCTCGAACTCAAGAACCGCGAGATCGTGACCTGATCTCAGATCCGGAGGGGCAGAGAGAGAGGAAGACACAGAATCAGAAGCAGGCTCCAGGCTCAGCTGTCGGCACAGAGGCCAAAGCAGGGGNTCTCAGATCCGGAGGGGCAGAGAGAGAGGAAGACACAGAATCAGAAGCAGGCTCCAGGCTCTGAGCTGTCGGCACAGAGGCCGAAGCAGGGTTCAAATCCAAGAACTGCAAGATCATGACCTGAGCCGAAGTCGCATGCTTTCCTGACTGAGAGACCCTGGAGCCCCAAAAGTTGAGGTGATTTTATTTTTTATGTGTTTTTTTTTCTTTTTAAATAGTTTATTGTCAAGTCGGTTTCCATAAAGTTGAGGTGATTTTAGAATTGAGTCAGTGGAAGCTTAATCACCTGCCTTCTGACCTTTATTCAGATGGTATACCTTCAGTTTCCCTCCTCCATAAATACAGCAATTTTGTGGCCAACATTAATAGTCCTTATGAAGAGATTTATTTAAAGTCAGTTACTCTGCATGGCTCTACCAAACACAGAGCAGAACATTTACCAACAACTGTGGCCTTAATATGTTCATGGTACTGGTAAGACAGAGGCTTAATTTTAAAAATGAAAACAGTGTCCAACTTAACTTCCCTTTTAAGACCTACCCTACCCAGGGGCGCCTGGGTGGCTTAGTCGGTTAAGCGTCCGACTTTCGCTTGGGTCATGATCTCACCGTTCGTGGGTTCGAGCCCCGCGTCGGGCTCTGTGCTGACTGCCAGCTCAGAGCCTGGAGCCTGTTTCAGTCTGTGACTCCCTCTCTCTCTCTGACCCTCCCCTGCTCACGCTGTCTCTCTCTCTCTCTCCTAGAAATAAAACATTAAAAAAAAAAATGTAAGACCTACCCTACCCAATCAATGTCACTGAGTAAGTACCTACTAAGTGCTGGACACTGGCGAGGCTTTAAAGTACCATACAGAAAGATCCACAGATTATCACTGAGCCTCTAAAACTCCTAGGACCAGGCTTCTAGCCACCTCTGCAACCTGATCTCCCACCACTACCCCCAGCCCACCCCTGTGGCTCCAGATTTCCTCTACCTGAAAGCCTGTGGACTCAGCATCCCTTCCTCCTGCAAGGATCAAGCCTACTTAATTCTTAAGCATCCCGAGAGCTCAGTTCAAATACTATTTCTTTAGGGAAGCTTTCCCCCGACTTCCCAGACTAGATCAGGTCCCTGATTTTTCTCCCTTCACAGCTATCAGTACAGTTTATATACAAACACACAAAGAGATCTATAATTTCTCTCTCTTCCTTCTAGTATGGGAGATATATAAGGGCAGCCTCCTTCCTATCTCTGGAGTCTAGCTTAGTTCTAGGTTGAATGAATGAATGCTGAGTCCTGAAAATACACAGGAGGGAGACTTGACATAGATTTAGGGGAGCAATTCCACTTCCTTAGGGAAGCCTTCAAAGCATCACAGACCAATATCATATAGCTCCTTTGACCTCCACTAACAATACCACTCCCTAAGCACTTATCTTATATTCCATTGCCTTTACTTTATTCATTTTTGAAATAATAAAGGAATCAGAGGCTGACGGAAAGGGGAAACCAGGAGCTAAATTTGACCCTACTGGACCAGAAGTGAAAAGTAAAACACAAAATGATTAGGTCTCTATGGGCAAGAACAGGATTCTGCCCAGGCTTTGCCCAAAAGCCTGGGGATGTGTCTAATCTGGGTAGGTTACAGATAAAGTCACACTTGGCTTTCCTTGGTAGCTCTTTATGCCCAACATTCTCCAACTCTCGCACTGGAGTGGTCAAGGCCAGAGGCTGAAGCTAAGCACAGAAGATGGGACTACAGTTACAGCTGCCTCTAGGGATCTCAATTCTCCACGGGCAGAACTAAGGCTGCCAGCTGTATTTTAAAGTAGGCTTCACGCCCAACGCAGAGCCCAACACGGGTCTTAAATTCAGGACCCCGAGATCAAGACCTGAGCTGAGATCGAGTCCGGTGTTTAACCGACTGAGCCACCCAGGCGCCCCTAGATGGGCGATTTATATTTTTAAAACGTTTTCACCTCACTGCCTTCTCTCCCTGTGCTTCCCAACCACGAGGTAAGGAACAGCGGGCCAGAAGCCCACCGCCAACCCCCATTCCTAGTAGAGAAAAGCGAGGCTCAGCCCAGTGATGCGACGCGCATGGGCTTAAGAGACTGTCCCGGGGGCGGTGCTCCCTCGTGGAAAAAAGGCCTCAGGGACTGCGCACCCCTTCCTATCCAGACTTGGAACCTTGTACACGCGGAAGGCTGCAGGTACACACACCGTCCTAAGTGGACCCTCGCCGCGGGGTCCTGAACACAACCGCATCGCCGGTGTCGGGCTGCACACGCCGGCCGCGGTGCGGTCTAAGCGCAAGGTAAACCCAGCCCGCCGCCCGGCCGCCTCCTCCCGAGCCAACCGAGGGCGTGCGGAGACCCGCAGGACCAGGGGGACCCGGTGCCCGACGTCGCGGCGTAGCTACCTGAACACCGTGCACGATATACACCTTCTCAGCCTCGCTCAGCGCAACCGACGCCATACTGCCGAGCCGCCGCGCTCGCCGCACGTCATCGGCGCGCGTCGCCCCCGCGCCGACCGCGCCCCCTCCCCGAGCGCTTGTGCGTCATCAGCCGGCGCGGCGGCCGCTCCTGCAGCCACCGCTGCTGCCGCCACCGCCGGCAGCTCGATGGGCTTCTCCTGCGCGCCGCCCCGTGTCTGGACGAGTCCAGGAAGCCGCGGCGCCTCGTGCCGGGGAGCCATCGCTGCAGCCCGAGGCCGGGTCCCGGGTCGGGGGCTGCAGGGGGAGGCGACGGCGGCGGCGGCGGGAGCCCCACCGGGGGCCTGGGACTGGGGAACTGCCTCCGGCTTCACGGTCAGTGGGGTGGGGGAACTGGGTTGAGTGGAAAGGCTGGGGTGAGGCCAGAGGCGCGGGCCGGGGCCGGAGCTTAGGACTTGCAGTGGGAGAGGCGCGCGTCGCAGTTTACAGGGAGCTGGAGTTGAAGTAGCAGGTCGTGCGTGCGCGCTTGTGAGTGTGTGTGTGTGTGTGTGTGTGTGTGTGAGAGAGAGAGAGAGAGAGAGAGGAGGGGAGAGGAGAGGAGAGGGACCTGAAAGAGAGACCGACCCCGAGTGAGGGGAGGCGGACATCGTGATTGGCCAGAGGGGCTGTCTCCTTGCTCTCCTCTTCTCTCCCCCCACCCCCCTCCCCGCCCTCCGTCCTGCATTTCCCTAGTCCCTAGGATGGTTGAAAGGAAGAGGCGTTAAAGCCCTCTTTACTTCGTTCTTGGTGGGAAGGGTCCGTGCCAGAAGTAAGTGCCCACTAGTCCCAAGGCGTCCTCACTCCACCCCAAAGATCCTACCCCTGACGGCTCTCGGGCTGACCAGACGCAGACCCAGAACCTTGCTTGCGGATTCCCTCTTGCCTGGGGTGGTCGCTGGAGTCTTGTCCCAACGGGAGGAGGAGGCAGGGGCTTGGTAACCGGCGCTGGCGAGGGGCACAGTGCCCAGGCGTCCCCAGCGATGGCTGGAAGCCTCGGCCTGATGGAGTGATCGCAGGGAGCTGTGGACAGTTCACCAAACTGAACCCCCCCCAAAAAAAAAAACCACAAAAACCCAACAACAAAAAAAGCCAGCCTTGGCGGTGGCCAAGTGGGAGTATGGGCCGTAGATATCCAGAAAAGATACCTGCAAGGTGAATATAGGGTCACTGAAGGAGCCCATTAACGTGAGGCAGATAGGGTGTGTACAGATTTTAAAGAGGTTATGTGGATAAATGGGGGAAAGTTAACCCAAAGTGAGTGAAGCGAGGGGATCTGATGACTTTTCCGAATGTCCCTATTTGAAGGAGCCTCCCTGTTCTCAAAAGTGAAAGTACAGTAACCCTGGACAGCTTGATCATCTAAAGAATGTATTCCTCAGATAGTAGAGCTTCACTACCGTTTTGCAGATTACTGACAGCGTACTATGGTTCGGGTTTGTGCCAACCTTGGAACACGAAAACAAATAAAACACAGCTTCTGCCCAGAGCACCTCCCCAAGCAGACGGAAAGGCTCTAGGGTCAACCTAACCCCAGGACATGGTTAAGAGCTATCATGGTGGCACCAATGAGCACAGTGGAATTAGGGAGGTGGGTCAGAGGAAGGTACAGGGAAGAAGGACCTGCCCATACTGTTAAGTTCTAAACTGCTGAGTTCCAAAATCAATGATCACTTCTTAGTAGACTGGACATCAGTTCTTTCTTCTGTCTCTACATAGTTCTCTGTAGGTGCACCTATAGGGAAGACATCTCACCGTTGGACTTTGTCCTCCAGGGAACTGGGAGGGGTGAAGCCGGAAGGGTTTTCTTCTGAATGAAAGTGCAGGTGCCCCACCTGTTGTGGCACGTGGGGATCCTTGTGTGATTTCTACGTGAGGAGCTTTGTGATAAGGTAACAAGGGACTGCTGATGTTAAAAATGATATTTTCTTCTAGAGCTCACTCAAAGCAGAGACCCTGCACCTGGAATATTAGTAGCTAGGATATCTAACAGGATTGAAGGTTTTAAAAAGTGGCAGCAAATGGACAGATCAGAAAAGACAGAAGCAGGCGCCTGGGTGGCTCAGCCGGTTAAGCGTCAGACTTTGGCTCAGGTCATGATCTCACAGTTTGTGAGTTCGAGCCCCGCGTCAGGCTCTGTGCTGACAGCTCAGAGCCTGGAACCCGCTTCGGATTCTGTGTCTCCCTCTCTCTCTCGCCCTCTCTTTCCCCCTACCCCCCTCAAAAATAAACATTAAAAAAAATTAAGACAAAAGGAAGAGTCTGAGTTGGATACCATGGAATCATCTTGATATAAAAATCTTTCAACAGGTCTTTAAAAATATAGAACATATATCTGAACCACTGCCCTGACAATTGACTAAAGGTTCCTTGCTGGAGAAGAGTTGGTATTTCCTAAATGATTTAGGAATTTCCTAAAAGATTTAGTATTTCCTAAATGATATTATGAATGATGTCTAACGTCTTAGGCTAAGTAGGTCTGAAAGGTGGAAACAGTGGAACGTTTATTTGCAATTCTACTGAAACAACACCTTCACTAACCATTCTGTTTCAGCGCTGCCAAAACATTTTATCACGTTTGTTGGGACAGTGCATTACACGTTTTTAAAACTCATAAATCCAGACTTCTCTTTTGATGTATTGAAGCAATTCAAAGAATGCATGTTAACCAGAAAATGAAGAAGCCAAGGATAACTCCTTAGTCTATAAAACCATGTTTTCCCATCACTGTCAGATTTCTTTGCGGGGCATACAGTTTTGTAGGTCTGTCCATTCTGAATCTCTGTACTCTATTAATCTCATTTAACACTAACTTACGTAGAGCCCATTATGCCCCAAGCACTGTTCTTAACTGAATCAGTCCTTACAAGACCCCTGTGAGGCAAGCACTAGTATCCCAATTTTACGTATTGGGAAACTGAGGTGCAGAGAGGTTGATTGTCCTGATCAAGGTCACGGGTCACGTGACTGGAAAGTGGCAGGGCCAGGATTTGAGACCAGGCAATCCAGCTCCCATCCTTGCACTCCTAAACATCCCTTTATTCAGTTTCCCCACCAGACTCCCTTTCATTTGCCAGAATATTTGGTGAAGAAATTGGTAACTGCTCCAGAAGCTGTAGTCGGTTTTTATCCCAAAAGCGAGGAAGCTATTCAAGCATAAATTCACATCCCTTGAATCCTTTTTCTAAAGGAAATGTAGAAAACCACGTAGAATGTGGTCCTGAGGGGAACACTCCTGCATCTGCTTCAGTCAAACCTATTAGACCAGGGAAAAGGTTATATACAGGCCAAGTAGAGCTTAACTCAGAGTAGCTGAGAGAGCCCTCAACAACAGAGAAGGCGGATGGATCTGGGACAGACAGTTGAGATAGGCATGGAGACCCGGATTCCCACCATGTGCCTGCCTTACTTCCAGAACAGAGATCCAGGAGCTGTCCGAGGAGTCAGGAAGTATTTGTTGGCATGCCTGTGAGTGTCTAGTGTTCTTGTGGATCTGAAGAGACGAGAAACTGAAAACACCCGCCTAAAAGGAGTTTAGGATTCACTGTAGCTGGGGAGCCCAGGCGCCTGAACAAGACGATAAAATAAAGTGCTCAGTTGAGTCAGTGTGGTAATTAGACATGAGGCCAACCTATAATAAGGCACTAATTGTGCAGGCCAGGCATCAAGGGCAAGAGGTAAAGAGCTGCCACCAGCCACTAGCAGGCAACAATGACATTACAGAGGTGGAGTAAATCTGCCTCACCTAGCCTTGCTTAATTAAAGCAATAAAAACGGGTTACAGAAGAGCTTGGGGCAATGCTGATGAGTCTGGTGCTGAAGTTGCAGAGAGCTCTTAAAAGCCCAGCAGGGAAACATCTTCTTTCCAGTCTTAAAGAGAGGTAACCAAGTTCTAGACCTTTCTTTACCTTTGCCTTTTCACAATTAGCCCAGGATCCTAAGAAATGCAAACGTGAGCGGCTGTTTTCCCTATAGGTCTGTTCCCTTTAAACGCTTTGATTTGTCCTGCCTGTGCCTTGTCTGAAAAATCACTCAATATAAATAAGCGGTCGGACAGGCCAGCCGGTCTGTGTCCGTCTTGTTCTTCTAGAAATTGCAACTTGTAATTCCACTGGTAGGAAAATTGATAGGAAGACATGGGTGAAGCTCACTCTCATTAGAGGAAGGGTCTTCATGTGTGTTTCACATTGAGCGGGTAGCAGGGTGCTTCTTAAGTCTCTCACTAGGGCATGTGTGAAAATAAGGGGTCACATATTCTGATTAGCAAATCTGGAAATACTTGAACACACATACACGTGCTGATAGCCACAGAATCCAGACAGAAATGGAGGAGTGAGGCCTGGAAATTGACCTGTTGGGGAAAAAAGGGAAGCAAATGCCATGCCTTTAGTTTCTTCTGGTTTTGCCTATTTTAATCCTTTGCTTTCCTCTTTGAAAGCAGATTTCCAGAAACAAATGACCAGGTTATCCCTGGCTGTGAACTCTGGAGGGAAGAAGGCTCTAGCTCCATGTCCCACCTGATTCAGTTATTCATCCAAAAAATGCCAGGAGATACCAAGAAGACTCCATCATTTCATAGTCTCCTCCAAACTGTACCCTTCCAGGGATGTATCGACTTGACAATTGAACCCTGGATTTTCTGGGCCACCTGAGACTTGAATTTCTTCTTGTCAGGGTCTGCGGGGACGGAATGCCTTGAGAAGGATAGATACCTCACCTTAGAAAAATAAGGCACTTCTGGCCACAGTTCTGTTGCAGTACTTTTTGGCTTCGCTGTGTACAAGGTGTGTGTTCCTAAACCAAGAAATAGCAGACAATCTAGAAAGGCAAGAGGATTAGGAAGATAATGATCTGCTTGGAAAGACTACCGGGCGTCTAACCCCAGTGATCTGAGCTTTGCTGCAGATCATTTTTTGTGATTTTGAGTAAGTCAGTTAACCTCTCTAAGGTTTTACCCTAAATTTAGGTTTACCCTAAATTTTAGGTTTTACCCTAAAATTTGTATCTTACCAGACGGTAAAGCTCAGAACCTATCATGGATTTACTTATACTTAAAGAATGAAAAATGGTCATGCTTAACTTTAGATTTTAAGATTTCTCTCTTTGGGGCACCTGGATGGCTCAGTCAGTTAAGCGTCCGACTCTTGGATTGGGTTCAGATCATGATCCCAGGGTCGTGGAATCAAGCCCCACATCAGGCTCCGAGCTGAGTGTGGAGCCTAATGCTTAAGATTCTCCCTTTCTCTCTCTCTCCCCTGCCCCTCGCCACTTGCACATTCTATCTCTAAAAAGAATAAAATAAAATTTATTTTAAAAATATTTCTCTTTTATCACTTTGATGCATCTTGAGGGTGCCTTTTCCGCTCTGAAAAAAATTAAGTGAAAAATTTTTTTTAATTTTTAAAAATTAAAAGGAAATGGTAATTACATGCCATACTTGATTGAAAACCTGAACATGCTCAGGAAGATAGCTAACAGTTATTGGTGGGTTTCTTCTTAAATATTAACAAAGAATGAGGAAGAGAAGTTAAGGGATGCTTTTGGTAAAAATATAAAACCCAAGAAATTAACGATGAAAATACTGAATTTGTTCACAAGAACAGAGGAATCAGAATCTCAACCCTGAAAGGGATCTTAGTAATCAGCTCAGTCTTCCCTCTTGTTTTATAGATGAGGACACTGGGGGGCGACTGGATGGCTCAGTTGGTTAAGCACCCGACTTCAGCTCAAGTCATGATCTCATGGTTCGTGGGTTCAAGCCCCACATTGGGCTCTGTGCTGACAGCTCAGAGCCTGGAGCCTGCTTTGGATTCTGTGTCTGTCTGTCTGTCTGTTTCTCTGTCTCTCTGTCTCTCTCTGTCCCTCCCCCACTTATTCTCTCCCCACCCCAAAATAAGTAAACATTAAAAAATAGATAGATGAAGACACTGAGGTCCAGGGAGGGCAACTGTCTTGTCAGCGACTTCGTCAGGAGCTACAGGAATAGAACTCTGGCATCCTGACTCCAAGCGCAGTATTCATTTAGCACCAGCATCCCATCTGTCTCCAAAGCCCTCGAACAGGTGCCAGAGAGCCTGTTGCCTTGGTACAGGGGCCACAGACGTGGACAGCCTTGTTCCTCGGTCCCAGGCTCCTCCAGGGCCCTGCTCTTGCATGGCACTTACTGTGTCTGGGATAAGCGGTCTCAGACATCAGACAGCTAAATGGCTCCCCTTCTTGTGGCCCGGTGCCACTGCAGTGACCATTTGTCTTTCTCTCCCCTTGCCCTTCTCAGATCCCTCCAAGGACTTTTGCTTTTAGTCCTTAACTAAGCCAGGCTCCTGCCTGGGTGATGTCACAGTGGCTGCCTGTCTGCATGTGGCACAATGTGGGCTCAGGTGCCGTTTTCAGCACCCTTGGGTGGGACCCTTTGCTGACTGGTCTCTGCCTAGCATGGGCGGGCTTTCTCTCCAAAAAAGCGGCGTGCTGGAACTCGGCCCTGCAAGAAACATTCGCCACCAGAAGCAGATTTTAGGGACCCAATCTTAGGGTGACTTTCCTGGCTGAAGCTTTACATCCCCCGTGCTTCCTAGGTTAAGGCAGGATCAGCCTTCCACATGTTGGCTGGTGTTCAGCGGGGGCCCCACCTTAGAGGACAGAATGCTTAAGCTCAGGCCCGCGGCCTGTGAACGCTGCCACACGTGGCCCACCCAGTAGTGCCACCTCTGCGTGACCATGTGTGGGCAAGAGAGCCGAACAGTAAGTAACCCAAGGTCACGGTGGAGGCACCAGCCCACCTCCCCCTTTAGTTTCCTAGTTATGGGGCAAAGTTAATGGTTGTAGTGAGGAGTGAAAAGCAGGCTCTGGAATGAGAGCAGGCTTGGGGGTGTACCCTGTCAACTGCTTCTTAGAAGTATGAACGTAGGCAAATCTCTCCATGCCTCAGTTTCCTCGTCTCAAAAGGGATGGGAAAGCCAGGATGTATATCTACAAGAGAGAGGAAATGGGAAGATCAAACAGGATGAGACATGTCTAGCGCCCAGCCCAGTGCCTGGCAGGTCATAGACACACAGGAAGAATCTGGGCCCCGCTCTGACACTCAGCGTTCCTACCCTGACAGAGGCCAGAAGGAGGTTCAAGGCCAGATGAGACCGTGCACCTGATTACAGAGGGTCCTCAGACAGTGAGAGTAACACGCTCAGTGACAAACAGTGTTGAAGGCAGCTAGATTGGTGATACATTGTTACCTTTGAAAAGAGTTTGCTGCTGGGTTGCAGACTTCGGGAAGGAGTTCCATGCAGGGAGATGGCAGCAGAAGCCAGCGGCGGATACCATCTGCTGGACCGAGAGGGGGACGTTAGCCACCTCTCCAGACAGTTTTGGAAGTTGAGGTCACCCCTTGAGCTTCATTTCTTTACTCATCTATAGGAACAGGCTGGACCACAGGGCACATGGGTGCCTTAGTTGGTTAAGTGTCTGACTCTTAATTTTGGCCCAGGTCATGGTCTCACAATTCCACAGTCCGTGGGTTCGAGCCCTGTTTTGGACTCTGTGCTGACAGTGTGGAGCCTGCTTGGGATTCTGTCTTTCTCATGGTTTGTGAGTTCAAGTCCCACATCAGCCCGCTTTGGATCCTCTGTCCCCCTCTCTCTCTGTACCTCCCTTACTTGTGCTTTCTCTCAAAACTAAATAAACATTAAAAAATAATTAAAAATAAAAGAAGATGGCCAGTTATGAGGCAAGAAGGCAAATTTAGCTTGCTGACTACTACCTGATTTTCTCTGTAAACTTTAATTAATATATATAGGATTTGGCTTGGGGATGTGATGTTTTACTTTTTTTTTTAAGTGTTCTGTTGAAGGTTGAGTATGTCAGAAGACAAGAGGCAGGCAGAGCGTGACAGACCCCCCACGGAGGGAGGAAATCATGTAGACACAGAACAGGCCAGTGTGCTCTGCCTGCCTGGACACCCTCCTTGGCTGGCAGCTTGTGATGCAGACAATAAGGCACCTCTCCTTTGAACCACACCCTTACCTTTTGGAAAAAAAGTTTAGTGACTCATTCTGTTGGGTTTTTTTTTTTTAATGAAATATTTCAGACATAGTGATTCACGGCTTATTCTTTGTTTTTCTGAGAACCATCTAACAATGGGTATAAAATTAGGACTCCTGGCTGGCTCAGTTGGTAGAACGTGCGACTCTTGATCTCGGAGTTGTAAGTTTGAGCCCCATGCTGGGTTTAGGGCTTACTTAAAAATAAAATCTTTAAAGAAAAAAATAAAAGTGGGTATAAAATTTACAATCCTTTTAGATCCTTACACAAATTAAGAGAATTGTAGCTCAGGTAAATTCATTTTTTACTTCTTCGGGTTCCTTTCTAAAGCTTCTAGGACCATTTATTCATCTTTGAAATTGCAGGGCTGGCTTTTGAATGCTTTTAAGTCTATCACTCTGAAATGTGAGAAATTCTAAAAGAGGTAAACACCATATTCTTGAGACGGTGGGATTTAAACCAGGAAAGTTATTGATATACTTGTTAGGATGAATTTCAATTGAGAAAAATGATAGCAATATCAGAAAAGATGCTACTTTCTTTCAGGGGACCTTTTAAGGTACTGTGTGAGGGTAAACCGAGTTATATAACTGTATTAAAAGTTAGTTTAGTTCAGAGTGCAACATTGAGGGCAAGTTCAAGAGGATATAGGACAAGCCCCCCAACAGCAATTCAGCATAATACTGGATTTGTTAACATGTTAACTATTCACCTGAAATAAATTTTGACCTAAGCTAAAAGCCTCCTATTTAAGGGTTTCTGCTACCTTGCTGATGTTCATGACCTCTGCTAAGGAGTTGGATGAAATTGAGTTTCAACTACATAGTTCCCACTTGTAGGGACTCAGAAAGTTTAATCCTTAGGAAAAAAAATTTTTTTGAGTATTTGGATGATCTTTTTCTTTATGCCAAGGGGAAAAAATTGTGCCGCATTTGAGTTTATGAAGCCAGTCTGCATACAGATATTTAATCTGAGCCATAACGGTTAGGTTTGTTAACGCTACTTTAAAACTGTATAGTCCCCAAACCTTCTTCTTTGCTATGTGTGATTACATGTGTGGATGTGAGAACGTGAGTGGGTGTGGTGTCTTAGGAAAGTAAAACTCACAAAGTACTTTGAGATGCTTCTAAGGATTTTAAATCTAGCAGAGCTAATCCATGACTTCAGTATAGGACCTTATCTCATGAAAGCCAGTGGTGTTTGCAATCTGAGAGGATCTGCGGTTCCTGGACATTTGTTGGATTGAGAACAGTGGAGTTTGGGGGCTTCAATGCATGTAGTATAGAACTTGCCTGTTCTTGTGATGGTCATGGCCTTGACCCTTGCACATAAAGCCTGGGCTCTGGGTCAATTTTCTTAGGGCAGGTGATGGATTTATAAGGTGATGGATTTGCCCCTTATTCAACAAATGATGATTAACTACAGTCACTAGATCTGTACTCTTCCCATCACTAGTGATCAGTGCTCAGCTAGGCATCCTGCCTGGCCAGTCTGCAGATGGGCCACAGGAAGATAGGACCTGTGAACTTGGCCTTAGCATCAGCCTCTCAAACCCATTTGTGTCACTCAGCTGTGGATAGGCAGCACGGGAATTGAGTCATAAGTGGCATCCCACAAGGCCAGCGCAGCACCCCAGTCCCTAGGGCTCGTGGGGCCACAGACTGCATTTTACTAAACACATTTGTGTCTGCCTGTCCCATGGTCAGCTATAATGAAGCACGTGAGCTATCGATGGATCTGGAGGCAATTCTCTGGACAGATGTAGTGGAGTTTGTTTTAGGTTTTATTTCAGAAAATGAACTCTAATTTCAGTCGTTTCTTGCTTTTTGCTTCTGAAACTCTTAAGAGGGAAGGCTAGATGATTTCCTTAGATTTACCAAACACTGCGCCCTACTGAGTTCAGATGGTCATCCCTCACTGCCTCTTCCTTCTCATGTGGACCTGTAGCTTAGGGAGGCTCAGAACTCCTCCGCTTCTGTGACTCCTCCTCGGACTTCCTTCCCTCCAGGGCTTAGTCCCTCCGCCTTTCTGGGCCTCACTGCACTCCTCCGCCAGGTAGAAGAATAATTATTTCGGGCCTGGATTACTAACATTTGGAGAAGCCAACTCTTTTTAATGCTACAGAACCCTTGGCCAAAAAAGTACAACACGATTACTGTAATTAAAATGATCATTGTTTTCAGTCTTTTCTTTGGAAACAAAATGGAAAAGGAACAGAAAACCTACCACCAGCTGGAGCTCCCACCTGTTGCCTGAGTGCCTCTCTGAGCGCCCTGGCCTCTGGTGGACCCCGAGCCCTCTTGTCTGTCTCTTCTTTCTTGCCTGCTAGCAGTGCCCGGATGGCCTTACTAATAGTGTGACTACGATCCTCATAGCTTTCTCAGAGGCTGGGGTGCCTCACCAGTACCCCCAGGGTGAAGTCTCAACTCCTCATGAGCCTGAGGCCTTGCAAAACATAGCCTACAGAACATAACCCTGCCTTTAAACCTTCATCTCCACTTAACACCCCCACTCACCCCATGTTCCCAACTCAGCCCAGGTGTGAGCGCACTCAACGCACACAGCGCTGGACATCCAGCTCTCCCATCTGCGTCACCACTCTCCCTGCTTTGTCTGGGCGGAGCACTTCACCTGGATCTGTGCCCTGCTCAGATCCCCTCCCTTTAGACGTCCTGGCCACCAGAAATCCTGTTTATCTCACTTCTGGGTTTTGTTTGCGTTGGGGTGGTGCTATTTGCCTCTCCATTGTGCTGTTCAGTAGACACCTATGTGTTAGGATCGTTGTTGGGTGGGTCTGTCCAGCCTCTGTATCCATTCACTCAAGAAATAGTGTTTTGAGTATATATTCATGAGATACCAGGCTCCAATGCTAAGCAAAATGGGACTTGCAGGTTAATAGAACAGAGCACATTAAGACTAGTCTTAGCAGGTGGGAGCTGGGAGAGAAGAATGGCAGGGCCCGAACAGGGCAGTACACACACATTATTGCCCTCATCATCCCTTGTGTGGGAGCCACCTGCATAGTTCCTTACAGATAGTGGCTGCTCCATGAATATCTCTTTGAATTGAATTGAATTGATTTGAATTGAATTGAATTGAATTGAATTGAATTGAATTGAAGACCAGAGAATTAAGAGGGCAAACAGGGCACGGAAATGAGAGTAAAGGGTGGAGAAGGGGGACTAGAGGAGGCTGCCCCTCTGAGGGCATGAGCTGGCAGGCAGGATTGAAGGTCCTGGGGCCCACCAGTCTCCTTGTGTGCACGCCCCAGAGGCCTGAGCAAACACTTCGTGTGGGCCCTAGAGGCCTGAGCAAACAGTTCTGGCCAACTCTTGCAAGCAAGGACTCACGTGGGGAGTAGGTCATGGGCAAAGAGCCACTTCTCACCCCCAAGAATTAGAGTTTCCCCGATTAAAAACAGAAAAGGAAAAGAAGGCAGTATTTGCCGTTTCTACTGTGGTCATCAGGGGCAGAGTGAAGGGAAGGTGTGCAGTTTGCTCCAGGTGGGTTCCCCCCACCGCCCATGTTTCTCAGGTTTTCAGTTGGCTCATTGGAGGAACAAATCCTTACTGGAATGCTCCTTCGTTGTTCTTGAGGAGTCTGGAGGTTAAGTACACATTTTCTAGCAGTACACCCTGACTAGTTCTGAGCAGGGTATTTTGAGACTCTAAAGTGTGGGTTGGAATGTGAACTTCAGCTCAACATTTGGTGTCTAGCTCTGCCTCGTGTGTCCTTGGCCAAGTGCTTTCCTGATCGCAGACTGTCCCTCACCAGTGATGGGCAACGGGAAAACAGAGCTGCTCTATACACATTTGGTCCCACATTGTTTAAGGATGGAACATTCCAATTACTTAAGAGTCACGGCCCTCTACCCACTTCATCATCCTACTTGGTGCACCCTCCACTGTCTAGAATATGGCCATACCCCTGAAAGTGAAGCACGCAGGGCCTCCAGAGGTGGGCCTTCTACTCAAGGCATTTTACTCCACCATTCGTGTAATGAACACACATAGGAAGTGGCCACTATGTGCCAGGCCCTGGGCTAATGGAAAGACATCCAGCCTGCAGGAACTATATGGTGGGAGAACATATACCCCCCACTAAAGGCCTGCTCCCTAAAATGAGTATCCTTCTGTTACAAACAAATCTAAACACAGTTTAGTTTCATCTGTTTTCCAGCCTACAGCCAATCAGCGGTCATAAATGGAGAATTTGTCGGGGGTAGCTTTAGACACAGAAATGACAGTAGCCAGCAATGGAAGAGGAAGACAAAGAACCATACAAAGGAGATGTTGGAATTAAAATGATAGTAGTCTGAACAGGCCAGCTGGGGTGAGGCCGAGAGCCCAGTGAATCTCCGTAACCCCTGAGGATACCATTACCTAACACACTCTAGTAACTGATGTTCCGGGTAATGACCCTAAGTCACTCCAAAGTAATGGATAGTTATTATACTTAAAGACCAGGGACAGCTATCAGTATCTTTTTTTGTCTTTATTTTAATTGCATTTTTTATTTTTCATTTCCGTCTTAACAGTCCTAATGGTTACAACATGTATCTGCCCAGGAACAAGTCACAATTACTGGGAAATTTACTTCTGCGGAAGGGCCTATGCCTCAGCAAAACCACACATAGGAAACATCATTCCAGTTTACTCCTGTTGATGCCATTTGTATAGTCAAGAGTGAGTAACCATCAGAGGATAGAATACAGTCTCAACTAGTCTGAATATACTGTGAGCATAATGTCATCACTGGAAATATCCGAACAGGAACATCGCTGTAAAATTTATTTGCAGTGATCGTCCATTTCAAAAAAAAATAACTTGGGGTGCCTGGGTGGCTCAGTCGGTTAAGCGTCTGACTTCGGCTCAGGTCACCATCTCACAGTTCATGACTTTGAGCCCTGCATTGGACTCCATGCTGACAGCTCAGAGGCAGGAGCCTGTTTCAGATTCTGTGCCTCCCTCTCCCTCTGCCCCTCCCCTGTTCACACTGTCTCCCTCCCTCTCTCTCTCAAGAATGGATAAACATTGGGGCGCCTGGGTGGCTCAGTTGGTTAAGTGCCCAACTTCAGCTCAGGTCATGATCTCACAGTTCTTGAGTTCGAGCCCTGCGTCAGGCTCTGTGCTTGCAATTCAGAGCCTGGAGCCTGCTTCAAATTCTCTCTCTCTGCCACTCTCCCACTCACTTTCTCTCTCTCTCTCTCCTCCTCTCTCTCAAAAATAAACATCAAAAATTTTTTTAAAAAAAAGAATGGATAAACATTAAAGCCCACACACCTTTTCTGATCACTGAAGAAGAGTTTGATGCCATACACAAGGGAGCTGACACTCCGGCTTAGGCTACAGACGACAAAAGGTTATGCCGCCACAGGCAAGGGAGGGGTGGTGTGAGTTGTGACTGACCACCGGTGTCACACTGAGCGGTTCTGCAGGGAAAGTTGGAGCCAAGGCGGATCTCAGTTACCTGGTGGGTAACAGCGGCCTAAAACCATAGGTCAGCAAACCTCTGTGTAGAGCTAGAGTAAATACTTCAGCCTTGCCGGTCAGCCAGCCTCCCTCACAGCTCAGCGGTACCACCGCAGTACAAATGCAGGCGTAGACAATATGTATCCGAATGGGTGGCTGTGGTACAATAAACCTTTATGGCTTTAGAGCCTGAGTACCTACAGATCTGTACGGCAGCAGGAAAAACCAACAGAATAACATGGACATTGTCAAAATGCTGAGCTTTGATCAGCTTTTGAATCACTGTGGGGTTTCATGGGATTTCAGCCTTCCGTCTTCTGGCTTTGGGTTGAACAGAGCTTGGACTTTTAGGATTCGCTGGGCCCAGATAGAGCCCCAGACATCCCTGTCTGCGAGCTCCTACTGTCCTTCCGTGTGGTGCTTCAGAAGGTATACTTGCATCTTTAGTGTCCTAGGTTGTCACTGGCGGCACTGATTGCCATGGTGTTGTGGACCGCACAGGCTTGCTTTATTAGAAGATTCTGGTTGGCAGCCTGTTGGGAGCTGCCACTTTTACTCATACTCGGGATGGTTATTCTCTGTGTGTCGTGACTTCTCTTTCCTCAGCTCCCAGCATAATGTCCCCAGCATGTGATAGTCACTCTTGAGTATTTGTTGAATCGATGTTTCTTTGGACAAGTACGCAGTACGTGTCTAACTGCCTCTTGGCTGTGAATTCCCTGCCATGCTGGGCAGGGAGGCTCTGGCCTTATTCTTTCATTATCAGTGTATGCAACTTTTGGCCCCAGAATGTCTGTCATTTTGAGTAGTAGTTACTGCTCTGCCTTCTCAGCTTTCTGGACACGTCCTGACTCATCACGATGGTAGCATGTTTAGTCCAGATGCTCTTTCTCTGTGGGGAATGAGGGTGGTGGAGGAAGAAGGCGAAGGGCAAGGAGAACCTGATACAACCATTGAAAGTGTGCATGTGCCCTTTAGAGCCACGGTCTTCAGAAAAACACACATAGCCTATGCTGCTCTTGAATGATTTCCTCTGCTACGAAGCGAGTAGGTTCTCAGAAAACCAAGATGTCATTTGCTGGGCTGTAGACTGGGCCACGGTGGCCTCTCTGCGGCGCCTCCATCGGGGTCAGCCCCCCATCGGCACGGTTTCTGACTGAGAAACCCATCTGGTGATGCAACTGGCTGCCGCGTGTAAGATAAAGCATCAGAGGAGGGAAATCTGTACTTGTTCTGTTTCATGGCGCGTGCCGCAGACAGATAGACTTCATTATCGAGCCTTAGCTATTTCATTGCTGTCTCCAGAGACGCGAGCTGCAGCTGTTAGGGAAAAGGGGCATGTTACTCCGCACTTGTTGAAGGAGTGGACGTCTTTCCTAGAGAGGGTACACACACGGTCGTGGTGTGTGCGGGCTGGTACAGGCTACGGGATTCATCACGGGCACCTCTGACCCTGTCGGCCCCCGCACCAGCCCCGTGATGAGGAGGCTGGGGCTGGAGGGCAGGTGTCTCCGCAGGTGAGGAGACAAAGGCTCATGAAGCCCCACAGCCACGTGGTGCAGAAACATCTTCGGACTGCTTGTCCAATGTTCTCCGCTTGACCCCATCCCCCAAGAGGAGGGCAGAGCTCAGGGAGTCTCTTATTCCCAGAAAATCAGCCGTTTTGGTTCTAGGATCACTAAAAAAGCCTGGTTTGTTTCAAGGAACTTCCCTATCTGCGTCACTGTTTTGCCTTTACCATTAGCTAATGCAGGAGTAAGTCACAGTGTCTTTTTTTTTTTTAATTTTTTAATGTCTATTTTTGAGAGAGAGAGAGAAGAGACAGAGAACGAGTGGGGGAGGAGCAGAGAGAGAGGGACACACAGAACCCGAAATAGGCTCCAGGCTCTGAGCTGTCAGTGCAAAGCCCATCACGGGGCTGGAACCCATGAACTGTGAGATCATGACTTGAGGCAAAGTCGGATGCTTAACCGACTGAGCCACCCAGGCATCCTGTAAGTTAGAATGTCTTAATGGGTGCAGCTTAACCCGGGTCCTAGGTAACCAGGTACTCTCGTTCTGCTCATCCTTGTTATTGTCCTTGGTGTAAAGGCAGCCGTGCTAACACTGAAGGGATTTCCCGTTAATACTTGGCGCTCTGGACCCCGTCTCATCTTTTAAGTCACGACTGGAATATAATCTGTTGAGACACTGCCTTCCTGGTAGATCCCTAATAAACGAAGAGACCCGAGCTCTAGTCCCACTTCTGACTTGGCGTCCTGTGTGTATAGCTGTTGCTCTGGCTGACCTTGGGTGAGGCATTTGCCCTTTGAGGGCTTCCTTTTCGTTATCCGTCACATGAAGGCTTTGGGCAAGGTGGCCCTATTTTGCAAGGGCTGAGTTAACTCTCAGAAATACGGAAGAGAACTGAGAACTCACTTTTTTTTTTTTAAAGTAAACTTTCTGTACCCAACGTGAGGCCCAAACTCACAATCCCGAGGTCAGGAGGCACATGATCTACCAGCCAGGCGCCCCAAGAACTCACATTTTATTTATTTATTTTTTAAAGGTTTATCTNATTTTGAGTTTATTTTTGTGCACGGTATGAGAAAATGATCTAGTTTCATTCTTCTGCATGTTGCTGTCCAGAAGAACTCACATTTTAAATGAACAGAAGGTTTAGGCAGCTTTCCTGCAGGAAGGGCACACGTAGATCCTCATGGCTCACTTTGGAAAGGTAGTTTTGTCAGGTCTCCTTGCTGACAAGGCGCCACTAAATCTCTGGGTTTGTTCTTCTCTTCCAGATGCCAGTATGGACAGAATAGCCTATGATGCTCATCCCCACCCACCACTTCCGAGACATTGAGCGGAAGCCAGAATACCTGCAGCCGGAGAAGTGTGTCCCACCTCCCCACCCCGGTCCCGTGGGAACCATGTGGTTTATCCGCGACGGCTGTGGCATTGCCTGTGCCATTGTCACCTGGTTTCTGGTCCTCTATGCGGAGTTCGTGGTCCTCTTTGTCATGCTGATTCCATCCCGAGACTATGTGTACAGCGTCATCAATGGAATCGTGTTCAACCTGCTGGCCTTCCTGGCCCTGGCTTCCCACTGCCGGGCCATGCTGACGGACCCCGTGAGTATGTCCGGGCTTGTTTTGACCAGCCCACACTCTGCCCCTCTGGTCCTGGCATGGCCGCAGCCTGCATGTCCCTTCCCCCAGGCCTCGGGCGTGTGGAGAACAGGAGGGCCAGGGCTGGGGTGGGAAAGTGGACTTGGGTCCCCCGAGAGGACACCGTCTGTGCCACAGCTTATCTGTCTGGGTCAAATGATTCTGTGTGTACACTGCTGGAGACGTTAATGGAGCCTGCTCTGGGAGAGCTTCGGCCTGGGGGAAATCCAGCGTCTACTTAGAAGGGCTCAGTCGGATAAGCAAGGTGACTGGGGGCAGGTCATTAGAGTGGAAAGCATGCTGGGGGGAGTTTGGTCAGGACGAGGCTTCCCAGTGAACACAGGACTGCGGCTGGGTGCTCTTGAAATTAAAGCCGTATCCAATTCCAGGAACGCACACGGAATGGCCTTCACTTTGTTTGGGCGAGGCTCACCTTTTCCTGAAAAGCTGGACAAGCCTGTTTCAGGCCTCAGCAAGTGCCTCTTGGTGAATATCTGTGGGGAAAGCGGTGGTGTTCTGCCTGATGACTTGGCTAAATATACCAAGCTGTGCAAGTGGCTATTGAGTGTCGTGTACCCTGGTATTAAATCTTCCGCTCCCGTTCATTATCTTGTAGAGGGAAAAGAGAGTGCGTGATTTGATAAAGACCTCCTGTGGCTTAATTGTTTGAGTGCGGAGGAGGAGCGTGTTTAAATTAAGAAACGGAAGGCACCGCTCACACAGACTTTGTTTCTATGAGCCCCGGGGTGGAAAGCAAAACAGAGACCTTGGGGTCCCCGGGCTGGTTCCCTTCTCGGAGGGCTCCATTTCCTGCTGGTTCAGGTGGTGGAGAGTTAACCCAGCCCCGGGGGAGAGCAGCTTTCGCAGCTCAGTTCCATTTCAGCACCAGATACGGTCCAGACAGCGCCGTCTGCGGGGCCACCGGACAGCCAGTGCCTGAGGGAAACTGAGTCCAGGTTTCCCCCGCTATCGGAGAGAAGAGTGCTCCCCTGAAACCTTTCATAAGCTGGCATCCCATAAAGCAAAGAAGCGGGTGCCGTTTTGTAAAAACAAACACCCTCTTCAGATTTCTTACGGTTGGCAAAAACAGGCACTAAAGTAGGTCTTTTGGAAAAGCAAAGCGATGTAAAACGAACAGTCTATAATCGACGGGAAGCCTGTGCATGGTTATAATCCAGGTGCCCTAGAGAAGACAGGTGAGGCCAAGGCTGCGGCAGAGGAAAGTGCAGGTTGCTGTGGGAGAACAAGGGAGGGGACATTACCCTGCTGCTCAGTGACGCCCAAGCCAGGTCTTGTGAGCGCTGTGCTTGCTGTTAGGGGAGGTGACAGGCAGGCGGGCGGGGGACACCGGTGGCATGCCAGGAAGAGAGAGCGGCATGCACAGGGACACAGGAATGCAGGCATGTGGCTCCACGAGGCCCTGGGAGCTATTCATGATGGTGGGAACTTAGGGCGTAGGTTTGGGCCAGCGGTGTGGGTACAGTGCCAAAGCAGTACAGTAGCAGCTGGGTGACGAGGGCAGTCTGGAGCCTCTGAGGATTTTAAATAAAAGAGTGGCAGGGCACCTGGGTGGTTCAGTCGGTTAAGCATCCGACTTCGGCTCAGGTCATGATCTCACGGTTCATGGGTTCAAGCCCCACGTCAGGCTCTGTGCTGACAGCTCAGAGCCTCGAGCCTGTCTTTGGATTCTGTGTTTGCTCTCTCTCTGCCCCTTCCCTGCTCATGCCCTGTCTCTCCCTCTCTCAAAGATAAATAAACATTAAAAAAAAAGGTGGTAAGATCCAGGTGTCATTTTACAGGGATCACTCTGGCAGTGGTGAGGAGGTGCCCGGATCAAATGAGTGGCATGTTCATTGAGTGCCTACTCTGCAAAAGGTGCTTTCTGAGCAATGGATACAGCTGTGAGCATGACAGACCAAACCACCTGCCCCCCATGAAGCTCACATCTCAGTGTAGGGGGCCAGGCAGTGAAGACATGACAGAACAAGATAATTTCAAACAAGGATAAGTGTTTGTTTTTTTGTTTTTTTTAAAATTTTTTTTAATGTTTTATTTATTTCTAGGAGAGAGAGAGACAGCGTGAGCAGGGGAGGGTCAGAGAGAGAGGGAGACACAGACTGAAACAGGCTCCAGGCTCCGAGCTGGCAGTCAGCACAGAGCCCGACGCGGGGCTCGAACCCACGAACCGCGAGATCATGACCCAAGCGAAAGTCGGACGCTTAACCGACTAAGCCACCCAGGCGCCCCCAAGGATAAGTGTTTTAAAAACAATCAAAGAGTGTGATGGAGGTGATGTGGTAGAGACTTTTCTGGGGCGCAGGGGGCCTTCTTTACCTGAAGGGAGTCTGAGAAGGTCTCAGGGCAGTGCCACCTGACTGAGACCATGAAGCTGGGAGTCAGGCAAATGAAGCTCTGAGGGCAGAGCCTTCCAGGAAGAGGAGAGAGCAGGTGCAAAGGCCCAGAGGTGGGCACATGCTTGGTGTGTTTGAGGAACAGGACTAAGATCTGGGTGATGGAAGCTTGATGAGTCGGGGCAAGAGGAGCCAGAAGAGGTGGATAGGTACACAGAAGCCGGATGGGGCAGGGCCCTGGGGGCCTCATGAGAGCTTTGCTCTTTACTCAAAATGCAGTGGGAAGCCATCAGAGGCATGACGTAACCTAATTTGTTTTTAATGTTTATTTTTGAGAGATAGGGAGAGACAGAGTGTGAGCAGGGGAGGGGCAAAGAGAGAGGGAGACACAGAATCCAAAGCAGGCTCCAGGCCCATGTCAGCACAGAGCCCAAAGCAGGGCTCGAACCCATGAACCGCGAGATCATGACTTTGAGTCAAAGTCAGATGCTTAACTGACTGAGCCAACCAGGCGCCCCAACGTAACCTGAGTTTCAAACTGACAGTGCCTTGTGCCTGTGATGGGGGTCTGAGGTGGGGCAGGGAACCAGGAAGATCAGCGGATTGCACGGGCCCGCACAGGACATGATGATGGCTCAGACCAACGTGGGAGATGTGAAGCTGGACAGAGCTATTGGATTTGGAGTATATTTTAAGCCACTAATTCTCAAACCTGGCTGCACATTAGAATACTTTAGGGAGCTTTGAAAAAGTACGGATGCCTGGGCCCCGCCCCAGAGATTCTGCTCTGATTGGCTTGGGGCGGAGCCCTGAGTATTGGAGTGCTTTAAAGCTCCCAGGCGTCCCCTGTGTTCAGCCAGGTCTGAGAAGCTCTGTGCAGAAGGGCCGATCGATTAGAGAGGGGCCGGAGAGCGTGCCGCCCAGAGTCTTGGCTCGAGCAGCTCGGGGATTACTGGTGCCGTTTATTAAAAGGGAGAGTCTAGGAGAACAGATTTTGGAGAGAAATCAAAGCTTCTGTTCTGGCCAACTGTGTCTGTATTACACGCAAGCAGAGATGCCAGGTGGGCATTCGTAAGCAGGTGGAGGGTCAGGATCAGACAGCAGGACTGAGGTCATTGGTGTCTAGAAGGCATGTGAGTCAGGGAGCTGGATGTCAGGAGGAGGGCGGTGGGAAGGCTTCTGCCCTGACATTCACGCCTGTGTCCTTTTACCCCACATTGACCTGCGTGGCCCCTCCTGACATCTCCCCATTGGTCCCTTGGATTCAGGAGCCGATGATTCGCATGGCTTCCCATCCCAAATGAATAGAACCATAGACTATTCCCCAAACACCGGTCTGCTTCTCATTCGTGGATTTTGCTAATGGCCGCAAAGAAAACTGGGCCCTAAAACAAAGCAACTCAAACTGCCCATCTCACCTGCCGTTCCCCTCTCCCAGCACACGACATGTTATGCAAAACCCCGTGGGTACAGAGAGAGTGGGAGGCCCTGGGGCCCAGCTGGGAGCCTAGATCTCACCCTGAAAACAGATCAGTCGGGCTTCATGCTAACACTGCAGGGGGAGTCTGTTTTTAGAAAGATGGGGCGCCTGGGTGGCTTAGTCGGTTAAGCGTCCGACTTTCGCTTGGGTCATGATCTCGCGGTTCGTGGGTTCGAGCCCCGCGTCGGGCTCTGTGCTGACTGCCAGCTCAGAGCCTGGAGCCTGTTTCAGTCTGTGACTCCCTCTCTCTCTTACTCTCCTCCCTCTCCCTCTCTCTCTTACTCTCCCCTGCTCACACTGTCTCTCTCTCTCCTAGAAATAAAAAAAAAAAAATTAAAAAAAAAAAAAAAAAAGAAAGGTGTCACTGAGGGGTTCTAAGGAATTGCCTCACACGGTTATAATGTTTTGTATCTCAGGAATTCATGTTGTATACAGTCCTTCAGGAGAACCTATATGCAAAGGTTATAAGCAATTGTAAGAATGTATGCACTGTTTACCATTTGGGTTTGTTAGTATTGCTAGGTTATAATTTAAAAAGAGAAAACTCTCACAGTCTTCCGCAAACAGTTAACACACCACTTCCAGCTTTGAAATTCTTACTGCAGTTGTAACATCAGAACAATTGCAACCACCCACAGCTTTCTGGACCATTTAGCAGTCATTTCCTCCAACGCAGTAGGAAATGGGCCCATGTAGAGCTTGCACAGAAAAGGGGAGGGAAATGGCTCACACAGGTGCGAGTGGCCTCCTTGGAGGTGAGGCTCCCATGGGAAATGGGGTAAAAGGGACAGGCCTGCAAGGAGACAGAAAGGGGCCAAATGGCCTCATTTGGCAAGACTGCTGGCCTAGAGGTCACACGGCATGGGCAGAGCACAAGTCAGACCGGTGTTGGGTGTCTGGTGCCCTCTCCTTTCTCGCTCTAAGAAGCTGTGAGGTCATCAAGGAGCTTTCTGTGTTTCTGAGACACTTGCGAGGTCCAGAGAGCCTCTGAGCGCCCAGACTCTCAGAAATTCTTACCTTGGTGCCCGTCTCCCTTCCCGCCCCACCTCCAACTTCACCACTTTTTCCTTTCCCTTTGCAAATCCGTTTCAATGCCTCATCCTGTGAGCTTCTTCAGGAATCCTGGGATTCCCTTTAAAATTTAGATCTGGGACAATGTCTGTCTCCCGGAAGCTGCTTAAAGCTGGGAGGCATAGATGGTCTCTTTTTGTCCTGGCTGCCAGGAAGCTCAAAGCCAAGCACTTTGTAATCGCAATAATTGTGTAAACCCTTTTGACCATTTACTAACTAACCATTTACTAACCTCATTGTAAACTACCTCAGATCTGAGGGACGCCTGAGTGGCTCAGTCAGTGAAGCATCTGACTTCAGCTCAGGTCACGATCTTACACTTTGGGAGTTCAAGTCTCTCGTCAGCTATCTGCTGTCAGCAGGGAGCCTACTTGGGATTCCCTATCTTCCTCTCTCTCTGCCCCTCCCCCCCCAAAAATAAATAAACATTAAAAAATTTTTTTAATTATCTCAAATCTGAAATTTCACAAAAGGAGGCACATAAATCAATTTAACCACATCGTTAAGGAAAAGAAAATTCATCAGTCTGCCTGCCGCTGCCTCTCCCTCCCTTTGAATCCCATCTTGTGAACACCTTGCTGTAGACAGACTTCACGTGACTGTCCAGACCACTGCAGGCCACTCATTTCAGTTTCAGCTGCCAAAACCCATCCGTGGATATGAGGGCTCACTTCAGTGT
The DNA here is from genome assembly GCF_008692635.1 of Crocuta crocuta. Lineage (NCBI taxonomy): Eukaryota > Metazoa > Chordata > Mammalia > Carnivora > Hyaenidae > Crocuta > Crocuta crocuta. The sequence goes on along the minus strand of NW_027532172.1, from coordinate 2,962,325 downwards.
GCGGTTGGTGTTCCCTCCTGGAGTCCCTCTCAGCGACCTTATCGATCACACACTGTTAGCAAGTACAGTAAAACCTTGGTTTGCTAGCATAATTCATCCTGGGAACATGCTTGTAATCCAGAGCACTCACATATCAAAGCAAACTTCAAGAACCATTGGCTCTGTAGTGAACATGTGACGTTCGGCATCAGGTAGCACTTGTATTGCAAGACATCGCTCGTTTATCAAGTTAAAATTTACTAAAAATATTTGCTCATCTTGCGGAACGCTCGCAGAACACGTTACTGACAATCCAAGGTTTTACGTATTTACTTGGGCCAGTGGCACCGTGGCACGGTGGCAGGCCCACAGGAACGCAGAGGAGGAATAGCACCGGGCCCTCCCGTGCGCGGCACGCCGGGTGAGGACAGAGGTACTGACCCCTTCCCCAGGTCAGCTCAGGGGACTTGCCACATCAGGAGGATATTCGAGCTGGCTGTTACATCCTCCCTAATGCCAGGCAACTTCTCATTGCTGTCACTGAGAGCAACTTAGTGAAAAATCTTTCTGGCCCCAGAGAGAAGCAAGTGACCCCTTTGAGGATTACCTACCTCTACCTTTCTGTGAAGTAGACAGGTGACCTGCGCTACAGGCCTGGGGCTGGTCACCATGTTCCTGGCAGAGCTAATGGAGGAAGAATTTCTGCCGGGACAGGTGCAGTCACACCTCCGTCCCAGAGTCCCTGAAACACTGTAAGCAAGTTTCCTCCTTGTTGCTTAAAATGCATGAGGATATTGAGTCCTTAGACTTGTTGGTATTTCTTTGGAAGTTTCTCAGTTGCTCTTTTTTTTTTTTTAATGTTTATTTATTTTGAAAGAAAGAGCACAAATGGGGAGGGCCAGAGAAAGAGAGAGAGAATTCCAAGCAGGCTCTGTGCTGTCGGCACAGAGCCCAATTCAGGACTTGATCTCACAAACCACAAGATCATGACCTGAGCCAAAATTAAGAGTCGGACACTTAACTGATTGAGCCAGCCAGGCACCCCTCTATTTTTTTCATCATGTCCTTTTTACATTATTGTGTCATCCTAGATACTTATTGAAATGAGCCTGTTTCAGTTTTTTTTGAGAGAGAGAGAACATGTGCACACATGCACATGCTCAGGGGAGGGGCAGAGAGAGAGAATCTCAAGCAGGCTCCTTGCTGTCAGCATAGAGCCCGATGCAGGGCTTGATCTCAAGAACCATGAGATCATGACCTGAGCATAAATCAAGAGTTGGACACTTAACTGACTGAACCACCCAGGTGCCCCGATACAGGACTGTTTCAGTCTTTTTTTTTTTTTTTTTAATGTTTTTTATTTATTTCTAGGAGAGAGAGAGAGAGACAGCATGAGCAGGGGAGGGTCAGAGAGAGAGGGAGTCACAGACTGAAACAGGCTCCAGGTTCTGAGCTGGCAGTCAGCACAGAGCCCGACGCGGGGCTCGAACCCACGAACCGTGAGATCATGACCTAAAAAGTCGGACACTTAACTGACTAAGCCACCCAGGCGCCCCAGGACTGTTTCAGTCTTAATGTTAACGTGCTGATATAATTGTTGGCAGAATGATAGTAGCACATCATGGCAATTTTAAAAAGCCCCTTCAAGGCTCTTCACAGCAATATCTGAGAATACATATGGCGGCTTCTGATGGAGATGAGGGCTCTTGACTTGGATTGCCTGAGTCTGAATCCTGGTTCTGCCATCTGTTAGCCATATGACCTTGGGAAGTGGCTACATTTCTTTGCTTTAGTTATCTCATCTGTAAAATGGGGAATAATGCAGTCTCTGCTGCACAGGTTTATTGGCAGAATTAACTGACAAAATACAATAAAGCACTTGGAACTGTGCCTGGCATAGAAGCACTCAATAAATGTCTGTGGTCTCATCATTATCATTCAGCTTGGGTTTGTTGAATACATGCTCCGTGTCAGGCCCTGGGCAATTCACTGAGCTGCAAATTGAAAGACATTGTCTCTGTCCTCCAGGAATTTATAGCCATGTAGGAGAGATCAGTGTGTACTTAAACGATAGGTGTTATGAGACAAATAAACACAGGCTGGAATAGCACGAAAGCCAAGCGATGGCTTCTCTCTTGGGGGTGGCCTGGGGCCATGAGGAAGAAGGCAGAGGGAGGTGATCCCTGAGTGGGTTTTGGTGCTGGTGCAAGAGACAAGCGGGCTGGGCAGAGGTGTGGATGTGGGGTCCCTGGGGGTGCCAGGTGGAAGTCTTGGAGAGTGAGGTGCCTTTGGGAAACTGCCGGGGCGGGGCTGGGGGGAGACCCTGGGTCTGTGGCCTAGGGCCGCGTAGTGGGGGCCCCGCTCGAGCCCTGCCCAGGAGTTCGGACTCTGGGCTGGATGAAGGCTCCGCGAAGCCTGTGAAGGTGTCCAGGCAGGAAGAGTAGTATGAGCAGATTCCCATTTTAGAAGGTTTACTCTGGGAAATGGTGAGGAGGATAGACAGAGGTGTGAGGTGGCTCTGACATCTGGGGCACGTGGGGGTGGACCAGAGCAAAGGCCGTGACAGCAGCTTGGAGGGGAGGACATGGGATTCAAGGCACAATTTGGGGCCGTATTAACCCGGTGGAGTATGTGGGGTAGGCGGGGCAGAGGGTTTGGAGAGCTGGGGAATGACAGTCCGATTTCTACCCCAGGTGGAGGTGCCACAGGTCGGGGAAGGGAGAATGGGCGGGGGGGGTTGGAGGGGCGGTTGGAGAGCAAGGAATGGATTCAGTTCTTCTGTGTTGAATCTGGGGGGTTGGTTTTTTCGGTTTTAATGTCTCTTGAACAGCCAGGTAGAGATGTCTGCCACTCGAAAAGGGGTCTGAGTTGGAGCCCAAGATGGGGCATGACCGCTGGGCGTGATGGAGGAGGACTGTCAGCAGAGGGGCGGGGGGCAGAATGAGCAGGGGACAGGGCTGGTGGGGATCCCTGAGGACCACCGGGGCCCAGGGGTGGGCAGCAGCCCAAAGGAGAGCAAGAGGCAGGGGGACACCCAGAGGGAGCAGAGCAGCCTCAGGAGAGAGTGACAGAAGGAGGGACTGGTGGTCACAGGAGGTCCAAGGGAAATGAGGGCTCAGAGCCGACCTTTGGGTTTGTCCACAGGGAAGTGGCTCAGTGACCTGGTGACAGGTGTTCATGGCATGGAGACGACAGGCACCGGAGAGCAGTGAACTGGAGTAAGGGAGAGATGGTAGAGACGGAAGTGCGCACGACCTTGGCAAGCTTAGCCATGAGAGTGTGCGTGCAACACGAGGGAGAAGCTTTGAGCTAAAGATCGGGAGCCCCCAATGGCCAGGATTAGCTGGGACCCTCACCCTCCCAGCTGGTGGTTTACCCCAGCTGCCTCAGTTCTCTCTGAAGGAGAAAAGGAAGTAGGTGGGCGTCGAGGAAGGTACTGGAAGTTTGAGCTAGCCACTAAGGCAAATGGTTGACAGAATCCAGTCACACCTCCCTGCCCCAGATTTAAACGGATTCCGCTATGGGACCAAACATACATTTGAGGAATGCTTGAGTGTTACAGACCTATAAATTCTTTAGTGGCTTTAGCTTGCTGTGCACACAGAGAAAAGACTGGATGGATAAACTCCCAAATGTTGATTGTACAGATCTCTGGGTGATAAAATCAAAGGGTGGGTTTTCCTTTTTAATTTTCCCATCTATTTTTTTAAAATCGTGCGGAAGAGTGACTGTGGAAATGAGGGGGGGATATGGTACGTTGCGGTCCGCCAGGCTGCAGTAGCACGGAAGCTTCAGGACATCCCTGTGAGGTGCGCATGGATGGGGGTGGGCGGTTCTCAGTCATGCAAGCGTCATAGCACTGGCAGAAATGTCTCAGTGGGCTCCGACTCCCTGCCGTCTGTCCAGAATCGTACAGAGTTCCTTACCGTGAACTTCTGTACCAGGAAGTTCTGAAGCCTGTGGAGATAAGCACAGAAGAGAATGTTCTTTAAAAAAGGAAGGGAAGGGAAGCAAGAAAAAGATGTCGGGGGCAGGGAAGTGCCTGTCTCACGGATCTTCTGTCTCAGGGACTGGCCTCTAGGTCTGAGAGATGGACTCGCTGGGCAGATGGGGTCTTGCCTGGGAGGGAATGGGCCTTCCAGGGGATGTATGTAAATAGAGTCCTGCTGGAGGAGCAGGCTTTTAGAAAAGCTACACTGTGGGGGCACCTGGGTGGCTCAGTCCCTTGAGCATCCAGCTTTGGCTCAGGTCATGATCTCACAGTGCGTTCAAGGCCCACATCAAGCTCTGTGCTGACAGCTCAGAGCCTGGAACCTGCTTAGGATTCTGTGTCTCCCTCTCTCTCTGCCCCTCCCCTACTCGCTCTCTGTCTCTCTCTTTCAAAAACAAACAGTAAAGTAANTCTCTCTCCTAGAAATAAATAAAACATTAAAAAAAATTTAAAAAATAAAAATAAAATAAAATAAAATAAAAAGACCTCACTGTTCCATGATCTGTTCTGGTCTGGAATAGCAGGCTATAATGAGAATACCAGAAGAGAGTTCCAATTGCCCTTTGTAGTTTAGGGGTTTCCTTTTATATCCCTTTATGTGGGGCCTCCTGAGGTTTACAGCAAATTCTGGATTGCTGGGACCTTAAAAACTGGATGTGGGGGTGGGGGAGGAGGGGAATAGCAGCCCGAGTGTTCGCTTAGGAAAACTCTGCCCCATTGCTTTATCTCCTTGGGCAAACAATGTTCCTTAGGGCTTTTCCTTTGTACATGAGACGAGAGTGATGTCCAGTTGTGGTTTTGTGCCTTCAGGATTCATAAAAGTTCACACGATTGCCCAAACTCAATGACCTTTACATTAAAGAGCATTACTGTGGCCCTTTGGGCTTTTGGGGGGGCCCTCTCTGCCTGGGCCAGTGCCCTCCCCAGTCCCTTTTTATTTTTTTATTTTTTCAAAAGATTAAGAAATTTTTTGGGGGGGTGCCTGGGTAGCTCTATCGGCTCAGGTCATGATCTCATGATTCATGAGTTTAAGCCCCACATCGGGCTCCGTTCTGGCAGCTCAGAGCCTAGAGCCTGCTTCGGATTCTGTGTCTCCCTCCCTCTCTGCCCGTCCCCCACTCACTCTCTGTCTCTGCTCTCTCTCTCAAAAATGGATAAAAGTTTTAAAAAAATATTTTTTTTTAATTTATTTACTTGAGAGAGAGAGAGAGAGAGAGACAGTGAGTGGGAGAGGGGCAGAGAGAGAAGAAGAGAGTCTCAAGCAGGCTCCAAGCTGTCAGCACAGAGCCTGATGCAGGGCTTCGAACTCACAAAGCTATGCAATCATGACCTGAGCCAAAACCAAGAATTGGATGCTTTGACTGAGTCATCCAGGTGCCCCCCTTCTCGATCCTCTTTTAAAAGCAGCTCATCTGGGTGGTCAGGGTCCAGATTTGCCCTTGTAAAGACTTCCAGACTCTGGTGCCTCAGGGCAGGCCTCAGATATCTCCAGCTGAGGTGGTGATAGCATTGTGAATATAATATTCAGTTAAATTGGGCATATTCCTACTTTGAGTAGCCCCTTCCTGACGTATGTTTTTATGCTTGGGGTTTGTTTGTTTGTTTTTTAGTGCTTATTTTGAGAGAAAGAAAGCAGGGGAGGGGCAGAGAGAGAGGGAGACAGATGATCTGAAGTGGACTCTGTGCTGAAATCGAAGAGCCTGACTCAGGACTTGAACTCACGAACCACAAGATCATGACCTGAGCCGAAGTTGGACTCCTAACCGACTGAGCCAGCTAGGCGCCCCTTTGCTTGTACTTTTAATGAGTTTCTTTCTAATTGCAAAAGCCACATGTTCGTATTAGAACATTTAAGAAATATGGTCAAGGGGCGCCTGGGTGGCTCAGTCGGTTAAGCGTCCGACTTCGGCTCAGGTCATGATCTCACAGTTTGTGGGTTCGAGCCCCGCATCGGGCTCTGTGCTGACAGCTAGCTCAGAGCCTGGAGCCTGTTTCAGATTCTGTATCTCCCTCTCTCCCTGACCCTCTCCCCTGCTCATGCTGTCTTTCTCTCTCTCTCTCAGAAATAAATAAAAACATTAAAAAAAAAAAAAGAAATATGGTCAAGAAAACACAAATTACTTGTGATCCTCCTACATGAGATATCCATTAATAATTTTGCACTTTGTCTTTATATACATGCGGCTGACCCTTGAACAACATGGGAATGAACTGCACGAGTCCACTTACACACAAATTCTTTTTTTATAAAAACAGTCCAGTACTATAAATGTGTTTTCTCTTCCTTATGATTTTCTTAACGCTTTCTTCTAGCTTTATTGTAAGAATATCGTCTATGATACAAATAACGTACAATATATGTATGAATTGACTACTCATGTTTTTGGTATTCTGGTCAACAGGAACCTATTAGTAGTTCAGTTTGGGGTGAGTCAAAAGCTATATGTGGATTTTTGGCTGCATAGACCCCTCAGCCCCACATTATTCAAGTGCCAGCGGGCTATCAGATATGTTTCAGAATGTCTTATATGCCATATACTATTTGGAAGTCTATGTGTGCCTTTAGCCATCTGTAATAGATGTTCTCCATGCTAATAGCTATATACTTTTATAGCATATTTAACATCAAGAGGTACATCCTAAATGGCATTATACATACCATTTAGGTCCTTGCCTACCAAAATCTGTTTGCTTTAACATTTTTTTTTAAATGTTGTTCTTTTTTTTGAGAGAGACACACAGCATAAGTGGGGAGGGTCAGAGAGAGAGGGAGACACAGGATCCGAAGCAGGCTCCAGGCTCCGAGCTGTCAGCACGGAGCCTGACACAGACCTCAAACTCACAAACCATGAGATCACGACCTGAGCCGAAGTCGGATGCCCAACCGACCGAGCCACCCAGGCGCCCCTCTTTAAAATTTCTACCATAGGCTTTTCTGGCATCTGACTGTATTTTACAGATCAGCTGTTTTGGCTTTGTTTTGTTTTTTTTCCTACTTTTTTGAAAAAATGTAATAAAACACTTGAGACAGTTGAAAGGGCACCAAGGATAATAGATGCTATGATCATATGATGTCTTCACGCCCCCAGCCTCATGCATAAAACATTACAGAGGCAGTTTAGCCTCTTTGTATCCCTCCTTTCCTCTCCCAGCCTCCCCACCACCACGGAGGTGACTGTTACTCTGGATCATGTGGTTTTTAGCATCTTGGTGCCCATAGTGTACCCGGATCCACGTTTCTAGAAGTTTCTTCTCAGGACCTCATCTCTCTCCCACTCGAAGTCCTGAGCCTCCACCAAGGAGACGAGCATTCACGTGGATGAGCAGGCCTGTGGCTTTTCTGGGTTCCTGCTTGTCTGTTGCCCCACCGGCCCCCAGCAGGCCAGTGGGGAAGCACAGCATGGTTCCTAGTGACACGTCGGCCACGCACTGCCCATCTTGGGTGTGAGCAGGTCCCTAGCAAGACAGGAGAGTCAGGGTGAGAACAGATAAAGAGCTGGTGATGGAGTGGTCAGCAGGGGAGAGTTGAAGGGGCCCAGCAAAAAGCCACATGAGGAGTGGGGTGAGGGGCGGGAGGAGAGGGGGCACAGGGAGCCACGAGGTGCATGCTGGCTGCAGGCCCCAGAGAGGCACTCCAGGACCTCTTTGAGACAACTTGAAAATCTTCCCGTAATTGAACCGCGGTACTGACTTTTCCCTCCACTGCCAGGAAGTCACCCCCGCGCGTGCCCTCTGGCTCCGGTGCTTCCGCTGTACCCGTCATTCTCTGGAGAGGCCACCTCTGACCACTGCTTGGACGGCCTCCCGCCCCGGGTGCCCCCATCCTGCTGTGCCCACCAGGGTCCTCCTGACCTCCAGCCCTTGTTGCTTCAGTGGCTGTGGCTTTGGCCGGGTGCTCAGCCTCCTGGCTGTGTCTGGGCATCTGGGCGTCCCCCCCAGCTGCTGTTTGAGACCCAGGCCCCTATCACTTCCATGCACTTTCCCACAGTGCTCAGTGTGCTTTAGACTTTCAGGAGAGGGTTGGTACTTGTTTTGTCCTTGCGGTTTCCATAGCTGGGGTCTTTGGCCCCGTGAGCCATTTTTGTAGCAAAGGATGAAACTCCAGCTCCCTGGTCTGTACTGGTTCTTTAGCGGCTCTTCCTATCCCAGAATTTCTCCTTCGTAGAAAAGGATCTGACACCCCATCTGGGCCTGTTACAGCCCATCAGCCCTGAAATCCACACCTACCCCTCCCCCCCAAGCCGACCGCATTGCCCCTCACCTGGGCCCCTTCAGGACTTGGGCGTGGCCCCCGGTTCCGTGGTTCGGATGTTGCATCAGCTTCCCTGATGGTGGTGTCCCATGGGTGCCCACTGATGAGTGCGGCCTGCTGTCACCTAGACCTTGGTTGGGGGTGTGGAGCAGTCTCATCCCAGAGCCGTGACTCGACCCAGTGTCAGGCCTGGTTCTTGAGAGGCAGCTGGGCCCCGCTGCTGGAGCCCTCCAGGCCGGCACCCTGGGCCCCCTTCTTGTTCTGCTTGCTTTCACTGCTCCTTTTTCACCCCAAGCCAGAAACCGATAGACCTTTTCCAGGCTGGGGGCTCTGGTGTTGGACGAGGTAGCCCCGACATGGAGCTCCTGGTCTAGCATAGTAGTTCTCAGCCCTGCTGAGCGCTTTGTAAAAATGCGGGTGTCCGGGCGCCCCGACAGGTTTTGTGTGGTAATTAGAGTCGAGGCATCCGCAGGTTGTTACAGGCGCCGTGTTGCGTACGACACGTGGCCAGGAACACAGCCTACCTGCCTCAGTCCGTTTGGGCTGTTGTAACAAACCACCAGAGACAGACTGGCTTAGAAACAACAGAAAGTTCTATTTCTCGCAGTTCTGGAGGCTGGGAAGTCCAAGATCACGGTGCTGGCAGATTCAGCCTCTGGGTAGGGGCCCACTTCCTGGTTTGCAGACCTCCGTCTTCTCGCTGTGTCCTTACATGGCAGAAGGGGTGAGGGAGCTCTCTGAGGAGACTCGCTATAAGGGTGCTAAGCCCATGCACAAGGGCTCCTCCCTCGTGACCTGACCACCTCCCAGAGGCCCCACCTCCTAATAGCACACACTGAGGGTTAGGAATTTCAGGGAGATACATTCAGTCCACTGTTGTGACACGTGCTGAGCACTCTGTCTGTGGCAGCAGCATCCAAGCCCTTTCTGTGGGCTGTCCGCATCCGCATCCGGCTTCACCCTCACAGTGATGCTGGGAACCAGGTAGGATGGGTCCTGGCTTCCCAGTGAGGGAGCGAAGGCACAGATAGGTGGAGCTTTCAACAGGCGAGTTACGGATGTAGGACCTGGATTTAAAAGCAGGGCCAGCCGACGTCCAGCCAGCCTCTTAGCGCTTGCTGCTACGCCACTGACTGTTCTTCTCTCCCGCTTCTTGGGCCCGTATTCCCAGCACCTTCCTGGACACCAGCTCCTGGGGTCCCCCAGGCCCTTAGGACTGTGAACTGGTCAGCTCTTCCCCAGACCTTGCTTCTCCAATGCTCTAACTGGTGAAGGGTGCTGCCTTACCAGCTGCTCTAGCTGGAAACCCATTCGTATCCATCCCTTCCTCCTCACACCCTCTCCGCCACCACAAGATTGATTTGGTTCCCTACACCTTTTGTTTAGATCTGAATCTCCTCCCTACTCTCCCCCATCCTCCTCCTCCTCGCTCAGTGCTTCCGGGCCATCAGCAGTAACCACCTAACTGGTCTGCAGGACTTCCTTCTCTCCCTGTTCTTATCTAATCCACACAGCACAGGCAGCCAAGTTCAACGTGTTCTCCGATGGCTCTGGGTGGCCCATAAAGAAAAATCCTGTCCCAGCCGTTAGGCCTGGCGTTCACTCTACTCAAGCTGGGCCTCCTGCCCGTCGGTTCAGCCTCTCTGCTGCCTACCCTGGATTCCGCTGTGCTGATTTTCTCACCAGCCCCCAGTGGGGCCGGGCTCACTCTCACCTTTCTGTCTTTACCTGTGCCCCTCCTCTGGCCAGAACCCCCTCCTCCCTCAGGTCGAGCTGGCAAACCCCTGTGCGTGCCTTACGACCTCTCTTCAGACTCACCTCCTCTCTTCCCTTCCCCCGCTTGTGTTTTCTCTCTCTCTCTCTTTCTCTCTCAGAAATAACTAAATAGGGGCGCCTGGGTGGCTCAGTCGGTTAAGCATCCGACTTCGGCTCAGGTCATGATCTCACGGTTCGTGGGTTCGAGCCCCGCATCAGGCTCCGTGCTAACTGCCAGCTCAGAGCCTGGAACCTGTTTAGGTTCTGTATCTCCCTCTCTCTCTGCCCCTCCCCTACGCACGCTGTCTCTCTCTCTCTCTCTCTCTCTCTCTCTCAGAAATAAATAAAAACATTTTTTAAAAAATAACTAAATAAACTTAAAAAAAAACCTCATGTGTTGAAACCTGGCTAGTCAGCACCTACTCCTCTGTGCTTCCTCAACACAACTGTCTTCTAGAATCATTAGCCTCTAAGAGACCAAGGGCCTACTGGGACAGAGACCTTGTTTGATACCTGAATGCTTAGCAGTGAGCACCGGGGCATGGGCTGAGCACAAAGGAGGCACCTGGTGAAGACTGGCTGTTGAGACCCTGTGTAGGCCTGGGCACTGCCTGCTTTCCTTCTGCTTGGACAGGCACACAGGCCCCAGTAGACTCAGGTGGCACTTTGGATCTGCTGCTGGCGCCACCAGCATACGAAAAGGACGGGGTAACAAATTGGAGGGCACATTGGGTCAAAAAGCAAGTCAAGTATCCAAGGGCCATGATTCACAGTGGCTTCTGGATTCACAAGAACCAAATATAGATCAACAGTGCTTCGTAACATTAGTATTGGTAAAAGAAGAAAATAAAACTGGATTCTGGTTTAAACAGTAGCCGAGAACATTCAGAGCTGCAGGCTTTGATCTGGGAAAACTGAGCTTTTGGGTGTGAAGCCCATTAATGAAAATTTGGAAAGGTTGAAGGTGTTACTGGGAAATTTTAATGTAGACCAAATGGGAATGGGGGAGTCAAATCCTACCTGTAGTATTTACGTAGGAAACAATGGATTCAGTGAAAACCATGTCACTAAGATGAAAGTAGAAAATCAGCAGAACACTGTAACTGTCCACTGGGAAAAGTCATTTACTTTTCCTCCAGAAAACTCATTGTCCACAAGTATCCATCAGTGTTGGGATAATTCTGCCATGTGTTGTTGGGACGAAACTGTCCTGTCCGTGTGTGTGTGTGTGTGTGTGTGTGTGTGTGTGTGTGTGTGTGTGTGGTGGCTGCTTCCAGGTGACCATCTCCACCACGGGGCATCAGAACTGACAGAGTCCCTGGCCCAGCCTTGACCCCTTTCCTCTTTCTCACAGGGCGCGGTGCCCAAAGGAAATGCCACTAAAGAATTCATCGAGAGTTTACAGCTGAAGCCTGGGCAGGTGGTGTATAAGTGTCCCAAATGCTGCAGCATCAAGCCTGACCGAGCCCACCACTGCAGGTACGCGTGCGCCCCGACCCCCCTTTTCCCAACCTGGGCTCGCCTCTTCCCCTCCCCCACCTCTCACCCACTCTGGAGTAGCACCCCTCAACCCCTGCCCCCCCAGCCACCTGCTTCCCAAACGGGTAGCATCAGCACCAGGACTTCTGAACGTCCCCTGCTCTGGGCAGGGAGCGGCCACTGTGACTCTCCCTCCCCATCTCTGTGAGCTCACTAGATTGGAAAGAGCATTTGGTTTGGGCTTAGGATACCCATCCTAAGACTTGACTCTCCCACAGCTGATGAAGGGTCCTGCCAGGCCCTTAACTGTCTCTGCCTGTTTCTGTATCTATAAAATTGAGGGGGTTCCTCCTCTTCCTACCTCATAGCTTTATTACTTAATTTAGAGTGCAGGAGACAAAGCTTTAGAAAATCATTCTGTGTCTAGTACTTGACACATTGAAGAGGTGGGCCCTATTCGCTTAAATTGTAGTGAAAGGGTTGTCTTTGAATGAAGGCTTTTCTTCAAAACAAAACTTCATGGTCGGTTGAGCATCTATCGGACTTCGGTTCAGGTCATGATCTCGCAGTTCATGAGTTCAGGCCCTACATCGTGGAGCCCGCTTTGGATCCTCTGCCCCCCTCTCCCTGCTCTTCCCCAGCTTGTGCTCTCTCTCAAAAATAAATTAACTTTAAAAAAAAAGAAACAACTTCTAGGTGCTCCTGGGTGGTTCAGTTGGTTGAGCGTCTGCTCTTGATCCCAGCTCAGGTCTTGATCTTGGGGTTCAGGGCCCAAGTTGGGCTCCATGCTGAGCATGAAGCCTACTTGGGGGGGAAAAAAAAACAAAAGCAAAAACAAAAAAAAACAAAAAACAAACCCAACAAACTTCTAGAAGTTGTAACAATCGTAGAGTTCAGCCTCAAGAGCCATTTCCTCATCTCCTCTGTGGTGATTTTTCCCTTTGGTTTTCAGATTTCTTCATTGTTCTGAGTCTTCTCAGAACTTTAATGATAAATTACAGAAATACAAACATGTCACTTTGTCCCATTTTCAGACTGGTGTGTGTTTGGGGTGGGAGGGTCACACGGCTGGTGAGTACCAGAGACAGGATTGGCTCCCAGTGTTTGCGGCTCCGGTTGGGGTCTTTTTTCCACTAGAATCCCAGTTTTGGGGGGGGGGGAATTGTGTGACCTGATGTAATTGTACGGACGTTTTTCTGTCCGACCTCCCCAGCTAGTTGGCACCTCCTGAGGCTGAGGGCCGAGGAGCTTGGACAGGGCCTATGGGGGTTGCTTCTCCTGTGGGGTGTTTGGCAGTTAGGAGGAGCTGAGTGTCTGCGCAGAGCCCAGTGTGGGGCGGTCGGTTGACCTCTGAGATCTGCAGGGGGGGCTCCTGTCTAGCCTTTCCTGCCACCCGAGGCTTGGGAAGCCGGCTGTTTTCATCACCTGAATGAAGGGGCCCAGCTTGCTTATGTGGCTCCTCAGGCCGTGACTCCATGCGGCCCAGTGTGCTGGAACGGGCCCCGGCCTTGGCATTGGAGAGGTCAGTGTTGGAAGGCCAGCCGTGTCCCCAACACATGTGTCCCAGACCTTGGACCAAGCGGCCCGTCCCTCTGAGCTCGACTCTGTCCTCCGTAAAGGGGCCCGTTGCCCCCCGGCTTGTGGGGGTTACATCTGAATGACGGAGTCAGCTGGCTCCCCAAGGTAGAGGCGTGTGTGGCCGTTGCAGGTGCACAGGGTCTACAGAAACGCGGAGCTGCGACCTTTGTAGAAAAGAACTCTCCGGTGACCATAGTGCTCCTTTCTCTTTCCTCCCCGGGCCCTCGGCTCCTCCCCTGCTCGGCATTTGCCTCACTGCCTCCGCCTCTCCTGTCTGGCCAGCACGATCCGAGGGAGGTATTTTTGAGTGCTAGTAAACAGATCAGCGTGAGCAAGACAGGAGCTGCTGACTCAGATGAACTCCGGGGAGACGGTCCGTGTGTCCCCTACTCCTGCGCAGGAAGCGTGCACCAACAGCTGCTCCTCTGGGGGGCTCGTGGCAGCCTGGGCCGTCTGGGGACCCGCGGTTTGGGAGATGCATGGTCCCCCGCACACCAGACAGAGCTGGGTTTTGCTGGAGCTGGGAGGCCTGCTGCCTGGCTCAAGAGTTGACGTCCATCTTCCCGCTCGGGCGAAGGTGCATGTCCGTGTCTGTGAGCACACCAAGCTCTCCGGTTCCTGGCCTCCCAGCAGAGCTGGTGGACTTTAAAACTGGCCCCATTCCCTGAGCTCTGGTGGACACCGCAGCTGCCCCCTGCCCCGGGACGTGTAGATGCTCCTTCCAGCCCAGTGGTGTGTGGTGGGCCTTCTTTCCACAGAAGGCCACTCTGGAACCCCACACTGCTTTCATCCTGGTGCTGAGGACCACACAGGCATGTGGAAATCCCGTAGGGAGCCTGTTCACGCTAATGTGGACAGCCAAGGTGTCAGGCTCATGCGACAGGTTCCTCTCACACAAGAAGGTGGAGACCTGTGACCCCAGCAAAGCCTTACACCCCCCCCCCACACACACACACACCCCAACACACACATACATGCTGAGGCTGGACAGTCACGGACTGCCTCTCGCTCGTGGCTATGACCGCCAATACCACTTATACAGCAGGAGTATTGTTTTTAAAGCATTTGACCTACATCAGCTCTAACCCTGGGAGATTGGAGCGGGTCTCATTCTGCAGAGGGCAGTTCGGAGGAGCTGGGTTTCCCTGCCCAGAGCCCGGCGCGGGGACCGGAGAGCAGCGTTCTGTCCGCTACGCTGGGCTGCCTTACCCGGCACCGTTGCAGAGCAGGGACCGGGATGTGGCAGATGCCTTTTCACTTACGACTTTAAGCTCAGTGAAGGAGGCGTGAGATGAAAACCTGTGTGTGGAGCGTGGTCCCCTGGTGCCCTGTAGCTGTGTACTTCTGCCCCGCTGGGCATCCCGTTCTGATGTGGCGGAGCCGCTTCCCAGGCTTGCTGTCGCCCATCTGTAGCACCAGGTCGTGCACTCACCTGACACTGCTGGGCAAGCGCCTCTGGAGGGAGAGACACAGGCCCTTGCAGACACAGCCGTGTCCCCATGGCGGGCCCCCACCCAGGCCGGCAGGAGCCCTTGGACCTCCCCAAAGACGGCACGCAGGCGCAGAGCGCCTGAGTGCATGTGAGCCCATGGGCTTGTTGGGTTCTACGAGGCTTTTGACAGAAGTGCTTTGGGGGCTAAGAAATGGCAGGGAACCTGGAGGAAGAGGCAGTAGAGGCATCGCCGTCTTCTGGAACATGGACTTAAAAACACAGAAGGGGCTCAGGAAACCCTGAAGGCAGGAATATCAAAAAATACCTCCATCGAAGATGTTTGGTCTTTCCAGTGACCGTTACCGCAGGCTGAGGACGAGCTGCCAGGCCCTGGTGCCTGTGCCCCAGGAGTTCGTCTGCCCACCGTGTGTCGCACAGGGGGCACCAAGGGGTGCCCGAGAGGAGTCCCAGGCGGGGGCTGGCACACTCATTAACGAGAAAGCAGTGGGGAGCCCCAGAGAGGAGAGGTTCTGCAGGGCAGCAAGGGTGGTAAAGGGCCCTCTGCCTGCCTTGTCTGGGGAGGGGACCCCACAGAGCCCCCTGCCCGCCCCCCAGCCACGGGGAATGGGAAGAGGGCTGGCTCTGAGGTAACCGATACCCCAGTGAGGTGTCCAGGGTTGTGGGAGGCCCGCATGTTTCTCTTCCTTGTGACAGATGGCGCCTGAGGCCAAGCACCTGGGCAGCCCTGGGCAGGCCTTGCCCTTGCTCTCCAGGCCCCAAGTGCAGAACCGTGCAGGCTGCTAGTTTTGAGAGCCATGGGTCAGATGGCCCCCAATCAGGGCCATGCTCACAGATGGACCCCCCCCCCCCATGCGCCTCCTCCCAGCCCCAGAGCCTGCCTCTGAACAGCCAGGGGAGCGGGACCACCTCGGCATTCTGTCTGCACAGGCAGGAAGCGCAGAGCCCGGCTCTCTGGGCCGCCTTCTGTAGCCCGGCGGCTGTGCTTACTTGTCCCTGCTCCCTGGAGGAGGAGGGCTGTTCTGGCGTGGCCGCCCAGGGACACGGAGCCCATTGTGAAACTCACTTCCTGGGGTGCACACCGGGTCTCTTGAAAGGCTGGGAGGAGAGCAAAGGACGGATGTGACAGCTTGTTGAAACCCTGGGCGGCTTTCAGAGGCTGGCCACTTGACCCCTCTCTGCTGCTGAGCAAACACTGCCTCACAGCCCCCACCGGAAACCTCTGGGAGAAGGCATGGGTGGACGAGAGACTGCTCAGGAGCCTGGAGCAGGGGTGTGGTTACCCTCGGGAGTTGGCGTTCTTTTGTTGTTTTTCAACGTTTATTCGTGGTTTTGGGGGGTTTTTTGAGAGACAGAACGTGAACAGGGGAGGGGCAGAAAGAGGGGGAGACAGAATCTGAAGCAGCCTCCAGGCTCTGAGCTGTCAGCACAGAGCCCGACGCGGGGCTCGAACTCACAAACCATGAGATCATGACCTGAGCCGAAGTCGGACGCTTAACCGACTGAGCCACCCAGGTGCCCCTCCCCTTGGGAGTTTGGCCCCCAGATTGGGAGGGAACTAAGACCTGAGGGCTGAGGAAGGACTCACAAGGTGGCTCCGTGAAGGGAATGTGGGGCCTGAGGCCCAGGATGCAGAGAGCAGCTCCTTCTTCACTGTCTCCTTGTCTGTACCTTTAAACTTGTATACCAGAGGCGCCTGGGTGGCTCAGTCGGTTCAGCGTCCGACTTCGGCTCAGGTTATGATCTCACAGTTTGTGAGTTCAAACCCCGCACCAGGCTCTCTGCTGTCCACACAGAGCCTGCTTTGGATCCTCTGTCTCCCTCTCTCTCTGCCTTTTCCTCATGTGCGCGCCCTCTCTCTCTCTCTCTCTCAAAAATAAACATTTAAAAAAATTANGAGAGGTCTGCGCTCCCCGGCCTGGGGTGTGAGCAGCAGCTCACATCCACACCCAGAAGGGCTCTTCCCCTGCTTTCCCTTACCCAGCCAGCCAGAGCTCAGCAGCTGCGAGCTCGCCGCGTGTGACCCTGATAACAGCCCTTCCGCCAGGGTCCACTCGCCACAGCCCACGGGGCACTTGATGAACAACCTGAAAGTTAGCTGTGGAAATGAGTGGAAGGAAAAGCTGGGGTGAACTGAGGGGCTTTCAAAAAAGAAAAACCTGTGATCGCCTTATTTCTGAGTTTACCTTTACAGTATTTCACACTGTTTGGAACAATACCCTCGAGGTAATGTCAGGGAGCCTATGTTAACAAATTGAGGAAGGACCAGTTTCTGGTGAGCCTGTCTGTTGGCAAATGAGTCTAAGTCTGAGTTTGGGGTGTAGGGGCCTCCAAGCCCCCATCAGTCTGTACTCAGTTTCAGATTATTTCTTTGTACTGTCCAAAAAGGGGTGGGGAGAGGATTTGCTGTCACATAAGCTTGAAACAGTCTCAGTCACAAAAGGAGCCCAATCACAAGTTAGTAATTTGTAAATTAATGGAATTTCTTTTTTTTTTTTTAATTTTTCTGAGAGAGAAAGAGAGAGTGTGTGTGTGTGCACGCGAACACAAGTTGGGAAGCAGGAGGGGCAGAGAGAGAGGAAGAGAGAAAGAATCCCAAGCAGGTTCCACACTGTCAGCTCAGACCCCGATGCGAGGCTTGATCTCATGAGCCACGAGATCATGACCTGAGCCAAAGTCAGGTGCTTTGGACGATTGAGCCACTACTCAGGTGCCTCAGATTAACAGGATTTCTGATCAACACTTAAGCTCAAATACATTCTGTCTTTTCAGCTAAGTGGATGCTGTCTTAGAGCTGAAAGGCTCTTGAAGGGGCTTTCCTGCTGCCCTGAAGTGTCGTGCACTTGAGCCCACTCTGTGCTCTTCCAGCCCCCTCTTTGGTCGGCTGCCCTCCCTGCAGCGCCCTCGGGGTTTTGGTCTTTGCGGGGAGTTAGGAGTGGCTGTGTCCTGTACCCTCCTCAGCCTGTCACATTTTCAAAACTGCTTCTCTGTTCCTTCCCTCTCTAAACCCAGTTCCCAGCCCAGAATACCCGATACCACCAGAGAGCAGTGTCCACCCAAACCCCCTCAGCTCCACCCCATTTCTGTGTTAAACAAGAGAAGGGGCCTTGTGGGCAAATGACCGTCCCCTGTTTGGAATGACATGACCCTGGGGGTCCTGACCGTGCCTTCCAGGCCCCTTGCCACACACTCAGCAGGACACGGAGCAGGGCTGAGGAGTCCCCAGCTGTGGATTGGAGCTGGGGGGGGGGTTCTCTGCTCCCCTCAGGCCCCTGCCACCATGAGGACACCCCTAAAGATCTGCCTTGTGGGCCCTTTCAGTGTGTGTAAGCGGTGTATTCGGAAGATGGACCACCACTGTCCCTGGGTCAATAACTGCGTCGGCGAGAACAACCAGAAGTACTTCGTCCTGTTTACAGTAAGTCAGCTTCCGAATCCTGCCCCACCCTCCGCGGAGCGATGGGGCGCTTTGGGCCTCCGAAAATTCTCAGCACGCTTAGAGGTTTTCACTGCCGTTCGGAATACTGCCTGGCAGTGTAGACCCGCACCTTTCTGCCAGAGCACCCCTTGCCCAACAAGGGCCTGCTCCTGGGCCCTTCGCTGGAGCGTCTAGAAAACCGGCTCGAGTGGATCGGCTCTAAGAAAGGGCCTTGTGCCCCATCCCAAGGGTGCAGTGTGAGTAGCTACAGAAGGCAGCTCTGGTGACGGCGAGCCCTCCCTCAGCTGCCGGTGGGGAGGGGATAGTTAGTGTGAGGGCTGGCGCACCCACTGGCAGTCGGCCCCCTGACTTTGCAAGTGAAGGGAAGCCACAGGCCCGGAGCACCCCCGCCCACCTAGGGCCCCGGTCACACCTGGTCGCGGGCTCTTTTCTGCCTTATTCCATGCACTCCCAGTGAATGGCTGCTCTCCTCAGTCCCTGGGCTGGGGGTGTGGGACTGGTAGGCCAGTCAGCAGATGCCTCCCTGGCTCTCTTCTGGTCAGCCCTCAGCCTAACGGAGTGTTCCAGAATGGGAGGTTCTGAGCGTCCCCGTCCCCAGAGCCTGCGTGGTCGGAAGGTTCTCACAACAATGGCGTCTGCCCTGCTTTCCTGTTTCAGATGTACATAGCGCTCATTTCCTTGCACGCCCTCATCATGGTGGGATTCCACTTCCTGCATTGCTTTGAAGAAGACTGGACAAGTGAGTATGTGCCAGAGCCTCCCTCCCTGTCCCTGGGGGGCGGTGTGTGACCCAGGCGGGGCGGGCTCCTGGTTTGTGCCGTGGTCCCAGGGGCCAACCCCGTGTTAGTTTTATCAGCAGCAGGCCAGGGAAGGGACAGCAGAGGCCCGAATCTCTTTTCATGAAAAAAAGCAGCTCCTTAAAGTCAGTCCCACAGGTACAGCAGTGAGGCCGACAGACCGCGTAGCTCGAGCGCACCCCAGGGGGAAATGCAGCCCCCCGAGAAGCCTGTCCCAGGGCGCGGGAGCCCTGCCAGGGAGAGGACCTTTGTTTCCATGTCTTTAAGAAGAGGCACTTTAATCAAAAGTCATTTCCTTCCGAACTCCCAGAAATCCATTTTGAACTTTGGGTTGGTTTTTTTTGGGGTGTGTGTGTGTGTGTGTCTTAACTACTTAATTACCAATCTACATGAAGATCGTAGAGCAAACCTTCCCACTTTGAAGTACACGTCCCGCTGCGCAAACGCCGAAGGAGGAGCTCCAACCAGAAGACCACGTAAATCCTGGGGGAAAAAGTAGATGCTGAAGGAAGCAAATGCCATGTATGATTTTGAAGGAGAATAAAAAAGACACAAGAAACAGAAGTTTAAAGAGGTGCTGGAGAGGCCCTGTGCTGAGCGAGATCTTGCGCGCGCACACAGTCTGTGAGACAGCCGTCTCGAGCAGAAACAGCAGGCGGGTCCCCGTTTTCATTCCCCCGACTTCTAGAAGGTTCGCTCTGCCTGCACATACCGTCTTCTCGGGTGCCGTCTTGCTGTTCTTTTCCGCGGAACCAGGGAGGCTGTGGGAAGGCTGGGATCTTTAGCTCCCAGCCGGCTGTGAAGAGGCCTTCCCTGCCTCTGCCCACGGTTTGCATCC
This sequence comes from Crocuta crocuta, assembly GCF_008692635.1. Classification (NCBI taxonomy): domain Eukaryota; kingdom Metazoa; phylum Chordata; class Mammalia; order Carnivora; family Hyaenidae; genus Crocuta; species Crocuta crocuta. The sequence goes on along the minus strand of NW_027532172.1, from coordinate 2,942,767 downwards.
GCCACCTCCACCCTCGGCGGCCCTGCCCCCTGCCCTGTGCGGCCTGGCCTGGCCTAGTGGAAGAGACCCCACGAGTCTCCATCAGCGTGTGCTGCCGTGACCAAGCACCATGCACTGGGTGGCCTAAGCATTTATCCCTCACCTCCTGGAGGCTGGGAAGTCCCAGATCAAGGTGCCGGCTGATTCAGTTGCTGGTGCGGGCTGTCTACCTGGCCTGCAGACGGCCACCTTCTCCTGTGTCCTCTCACACGGCAGAGGGAGAAAAGCACGCTTTCTGGTGCCTCTTCTTATGCAGGCCCTACCCCCACCGTGAGGGGCCCCCACCCTCACGACCTCGTCTAAGCCGCATTACCTCACAAAGGCCCCATCTCCAAATAACACTACCTGGGGTTCTTTGGGGCTTCCAAATACGAACTTTGCGTGTGACACAATTCAGTCCATGTCCCCGTGTCCCCCAGTTTCCGTGACTACTGCAGTTCTGGCGCCAGCCGGAGAGGGGAGGGTCAAGCTAGGGGATAGTGGGGAGAAGAGTAGGGGGCGTTTGTACCATCCTGCATAGCTGGGCAGGCCCCAGCACGGTCCTCGGTGAGCGTTCTGGAAGTACACCCATCCCGCCAGGCTCTGGGGATCCGTCCAACCTCACATGTGGCCTTGGCGACTTGACAGTGGAGTCTGACAAAGACGTTTTATCAACTCTATCTCAGCCCCTCCCCCAACCCCCTCCGCCGCCACCGCCATCAGGCTAACAGACAAGGGCAGCGATGAGAGGGACACGCACCATCAGCGAGGCAGGATGCCTCAGTCTCCGGACCGCAGCTGGTAGGGGCCATTTCACTAGTGGCCGCCGAGGCTCAGCTGTGGCGCCCAGGCCTTCTCGAGCAGTGCCTCGTTTCAGCCTCAGCAAGCCTGCAGGGCACGAAGATGCTCCCACTTAGCGATGGCCAAAGCTGGGGCTCACAGGGGTTGAGCAAGTCCCCAAGCCCACACAGCTAAGAAGAGGGCAGTGATTCAAGCACCAGCCCCGCCTGGATGACCTCGGTGCCCCGGGTCCCCCTGCGTGTTCTTGATCATCTGCAGTCAGGATTCGTGATGGAAGAGGCTTGAGACCCCAGTTCCCGTGGCAGCTAAGGCAGCTAGCTAAGGTCCCGTGGCACGACTGTGCCCAGAGCGGAAGCCTGAGATTGGCCGTGGGGGATGGTCACCACCACGTGCTCCCTGGACGGAGGTCTTTGCTCCTTCCTTGGCCACCTCGACTGCCCTGGGGCTGGAGGTGGAGCCCAGTGCCGCGGCCTGCCCTCCATCCTTGCTCTCCCGAGTGGGCCCCAGAGGCTATGAACAGAGTGGGAGAGACGGAAGCCAGAGCCAGGGAGCGCAGAACTACCAGTCTACCCTCCGCTCAACATCAACTCACGTGCCCTCATTCTGGGGACACGCCCTGCTTACACAAGCTGGACGCAAGGCTGCTCATCCACGGCTGAGCAGTGATGGTGGTGACGGTGCAGGGGCCGCAGCCGAGTATCCATGGCGGCATCTTAGCAGGAGCTCGTGGTCGGGAGTGGCTTCCGGGATCCTCAGCTGGCCATGTCTGCCTGATCGCGGAACCGTGTCCTGCCCCCCAGCTGGCCCAGTGCACAGGCCAGGCAGGCACCTGCCGCTCCGGCGCCACCCAGGGTCCCCACCCCAGCCCTGCAGCAAGGAAGCCATGAGGGAAACTTCTGGAGGCATTGTTAAGTCCCGAGGGAAGTGTGAGGAGATCAAGGCATTTGGAGGAGGTGTTCCTCACCCCACCACCCATACAGTGCCCATTCCTGGGTTTGAACCCCTTGCCCCTCCTCACCTTCCTATGAGGGAGGCAGCAGGGTGGCTCAGAGGGGCACTGAATCCCCAAATTCCCTGGGTTCCCAAAGCCCGGGGAAGCCCGACCCTGCCCTCCCGGCTCGGACCCCTCCAGCCAGGGAAACAAGCCTGTGCACAGGGGCGACCAGAAACGTGCACCACGATCTGGGGTGGCAGGCGTCCTACCGTAGGAGTCCAGCGGTAGTGAGCCCCGCCAGCTGGGACCCCCACCGCCCAGTGTCTCCCCCCGTCACCCCCGGTTTCCCCCAGCACCTCTGCTTTTCTCTCCAGCGGGGATGGGGNAGCGGGGTTTGGCGGGGGGGGCTTCTGATTCAGACTTGGTTCAGACAGAGGATTCTGCTGCTGAAGACAGAGCAGCGAAACCTCGCCACTCTATCGAGGAGGGAGCGGAGGCCTGGGGGGGACAGTGACTTGTCTCGGGTCACACCCCCAGTCAGCCTGGGCTCGGAGACAGGCCAGGAGAGTGAAAGCGCCAGGCGGGTCTCGGGTCGGACTGACCGTCTCAGTGGTGCGCACGCTCCTGAGAAGGGCGTTTTCCGCGGGGCTCCGTTCACACCAGGCTCAGGGCCGAGCCTGGCAGCCAGGCTGCCCCCTCCTAAACCTGGACTCCCAGAACCACGGAGTGAGCCTCCAGACCTGCCCCTTCCAGGCACCCAGACGTAGTGAGGGCCTGGAACGTCCAGAAAACCCACGGCCAAGCCAGAACCAGACTGAGGCTCTGAGGAGAGGAGGGTCTCCTTGCTTTCGTGCCTCAGCCCTGAGGCCTTTCTGCACCCTTCCGCGTGCCAGGCACTGTGCTTGGCACCAGGATACAGACACACTGGCCGGGAAGAGAGAGAGCGAGCACGGAACAGGGGCTGGGGGGCCGCCGGGTGCTGCACGAGGACAGGTGGGGACAGCAGCCCCGGTGGCACGTGCCCCTTCCCCTGCAGGGTGCAGCTCCTTCTCGCCGCCCACGACGGTCGTCCTCCTCATCCTGCTGTGCTTTGAGGGCCTGCTCTTCCTCATCTTCACGTCAGTGATGTTTGGGACCCAGGTCCACTCCATCTGCACAGACGAAACGGTAAGCGGGCCGCCCACCCACCAGCTCCACCCCTGGGCTTTCGGGAGGCCCCAGGGTGGGTGTGGTCTGCTCGGAGGCCAGGCCGGGAGCCCGGCGGCCAGCGCCCAGGGGTGCAGGGCGTGTGCACGCGCACAGGCCCTTCCTTGGGGCCAGCCCGGCAGGTCGCACCAGGAATGGGGCCCGGCAGCCTTGGGGAACGGTGCCCTCTGCCACAAGGCCTTTTGTCCCCCCCGTGACGGCTCGGTCTGAGACACTGTGCTGTGTCAGGCACCCTGCTGGGCCTGGGGACATCCTTCCCATCCGAGGGCCCTGGGCCTGCAGAGAGGATGATGGACAAAGGGGGCCTTAGTCTAGCTGGCACGGGCAGGGTGAGCTTCCCGGAGGAGGTGACTTCGTGAGCAGGGCCAGAGGAGACAGCCTGCCTCAGGCCCCGCCGAGCGGTGGGCAGAAGCTCTCACCTGGCCACTATGTACCTCTGCGTGGCCCAGCTCTGGCCCAGCTCTTCCTTTGCCTTCTCCCCACCCCTCACCCCTGCCTCCACCCACCCATAGCCGCACCTCTGGGAACGTCCAGGCTGCTGGCTGGGCAGGACTGAGATCCCCCTCCCGACTGTCCTAAGTGTCCAAAGCCTCAAGGTGGTCAATCCGTTGCTGTGATGTGGGCATTCCTTCCTTTTTTGGCTTCGGGTTCCAGGTGAAGGGCCCCAGGTCGTGGGTCCCTCCCGCCACTACTCCCGGCTTTCCAAGGCCCCCCTGAGGTGGCGAGCCTCGGTCATCTACGGGCCCTGTGGGGCAGCTCTGGGCTGCTGCCTGGTCAGCCTCAGACGGGGGCTCGTAGGAAGGCACACTCCCCGCCTGTGCTGCCCTGCAGCTGTGGAAAATCCGGTGTTTGGCGCTCCCCGGCAGCCAAGGCAACACCTTTTAGATCTGTGGGAATTCCGGCCGACCGCGCAGAATGCGGAGGGGTGGGGGACTCTCAGCAACTTCTTTACCCTAAGAGATAGCATCATTGTAAGAGTTTCTTTAAAAATAGTAGCCCATGGTATAGTTGCAGCTGTGTGTCCAAGCAGTAAATGCAGCCAGCTTCTCTGCATAAGACCTGCAGGACCCCAGGGGTGACCGTCCGGCCCCGCCCCCTATGGAAGCTGCCAGGCCCCACAGGCCACAGTGTGGGGGAGACAGAAGGAAAGCTCACACAGCCCGGGCCCCAATTGTTCTTCCCTTCCGGGGCCATTCCTGAAGCGGATTGTGTCAGAAAGGAAAGGAGAAAAGAAGAAAGGGCCCCACAGCCTGCGAAAGGGTGCCTTCCCCTCCACCCACATCCGCCCAGTCCCCAGCCGTGAATGGAGACTTCACTTAGGCCGGGCCTTCAGGCTCCTCCCTGCTCCTCCTCCTCTCTGGAGACCATGGCAGACAGGCCGCTTCTCTCCTCTTCCCTCCGGCCCTGCCCGCTCTCCAGCTCCATCGAAGGGGACGAAGGGAGGGAACTCTTCCTCCCCAGCCCTCCCTCCCCGTGAGACTCTGTGGGGGAGGAGCCCAGGCTCTGGACCACCACCGAGGCAGCCTCTGGCCCCGCGTCTTCCCAGGGGAGCACTAGGAGGACCTCTGCCGTGCCTGGGGCTGGCTGGCTGTCCAGGCAGCCCCTCTAACCTTTACTAATCCCTTTCCTTCCTCCTCTACGGTGGCTTCTCCCCTCAGCCCTGGTCTCTCCCTCCCGGTCCACCTTCCCGCTGAGCAGGGTGCTTCCTGACCTCCCAGGCTGGCGAGACTAACCGCGCCAGAGCGGTCATTCGATTTGTTGCCTTCTTTCTCTCTTTCGTTTTTTTGTTTTTTGTTTTTTGGGGGTTTTTTGTCTGCAAAGTGGTCATGGCGTCACACTTGATCTTAGCCCAGATGAAAGGCCAGCATCGGCCCTCATGATCACAAGCCCCTGCCGCTCTGAGGCTTCTCGCCCCAGAGCCTTCTCCGCGTTCCCACACGCAGCCAGGCCCAGCACCGGGCTGGAAGCGCCCCTGCGGAGCCCAGGCCGCGTAGATGTGCGCCTTCGCTTAGCAAAACCCACCTGACGGGCACGACCAGAAATCCTGGCTCAGCGGCCTGTGCGTTTGCTCATTTTCCCCNCCCGCCGAAAGCATGCTTTTTGTTGTTCCCTTTAACACTTTTTATGAGAGGAAGAGAAGAGAAACGTGTCGTGCAGGTAGCTTTATGGCTTTCAAAGGAAGCGTTTACTCCATTCACCTCAAGCGAACGGACGTCCCTCCCCAAAAACCACAGCCATGAAAGTGCTTGACTGAAAGTCTGATTGTTCTTGTTTTCAGGGAATAGAACAATTGAAAAAGGAAGAGAGAAGATGGGCTAAAAAAACAAAATGGATGAACATGAAAGCCGTTTTCGGCCACCCCTTCTCTCTAGGCTGGGCCAGCCCCTTTGCCACGCCAGACCAGGGGAAGGCAGACCCGTACCAGTATGTAGTCTGAAGGACCCTGACCAGCATTGCCCCTCAGACACAAACCACATCACGGCACTACCGTCCCCTCCGTCCTCATGAATGTGTAAATCGAAAAAGCAAAACAACTATTCTAAAACTTTTTTCTTTTTTTTTTTTTTTTTTTTTCTCTTTCCAAA
>NW_027532172.1:2910587-2937167 GCF_008692635.1 Crocuta crocuta | reverse complement strand
TTTTACGTCTCAAGTAAAATGGCTGAGCATTGCAGAGAAAAAAAAAATGTCCCCACGTTTTATTTTTGAAAGACCATCCTTTCTATTTTTTGGTGACCGAAGCTGCTCTTCTTCCTTTTTTCCCCCCCCTCCCTTTTTTAAAATCACTTCTCTGGCCTCTGGTTTCCTCTCTGCTGTCTGTCTGGCATGACTAACGTGGAGGCTGCGGTCTCCGGGCCAAGCCTGCCTCTACTAACTGAGTGAGACTTAACGCCGGTTCGCGGATGGCCCGGCCCGGACGCCCGGTTGGGGATGCGCAGGAGAGGCAGGAAGGCCGTGACCTCCCGCTGCCCAGGAGGCGGTGGCAGGCGCCCCGATGGGACTTAGCACCTCAACGAAGACGCCAAAAGAGGGGCAGGGGCGGGGCTGGAGCCTGAGACGGGCCCTGGACACGGTGGCCTCAAACCTCGCGCAGACACGGTTTGCCTCCTCGCACACCACGGGCTCGGGGTGCTTAGAGTGACTTTTCTGGGGAGGGTGGGGGGATCGAAGGGGTCTTTATTTGTATTCCGAATCACCAGTTATATTCCCACTGATTATTTGGACGAGTGTGAAGGAGAGAAGTTTTTCCAGTTCAAAATGCCTTACACAGTCAAAAGGAGAAAANTGGGCTCCCTTTCTGATATTTTAGACACCTGAGTGGGCACGTACCCACGTCTTCTCTGTACTTTAACCTGGGAGGCTGTCGTCCTGGCGTGGGGCTCCCCGCCATGCAGGGGTGACCTCACAGCCCCCAGACTTTTGAAAGCTGGCAGGGGGCCATCCCTACTCCCCGGATCAGGGATCACCGGCCGGTTTCCACCGCGGGCACTTCCTGTGTGCAAGCCCATTTGAAAGGGGAAGGCCTGTAGATAGAGGGGAGATGAGGGACGGGGCGGCACGGGAAGCAGCCCCACAAATGCAGAAATCAGACATCTGAGCACTGACCATCTGTGGATTCAGACGCGTGGATTTGTTTTTTGTTTTTGTTTGTTTTATGTGATCACCACAAAGCTCCTTTTTTAGCTTGTGCTTGGGGTGGGGTAGGGTTGAGGCTCTCGAAGCCCAGATCAGGATAGGGAGGAAACTCGTCCAGCCATGTGATTCTCCATGAACAGTGGAACGTGCTGCCTCTTCTCGATTCTGTCCGTGCTTCCACATGGAAACAAAAATGCAATAAAATTTTTCCAAAACCTGTTCTCCTTGAGCCGTGCTCTCTCACAGTGTTCCCTTCCGGGAGAGCCTGCCGTCCGTCTGTCCGTCCGTCCGGTCCAGGCCAGTGTTCCCCTGCTCTTACAGGATCATTCTTTCTGCTCCTCCTCTTGAGCGAGGTTGCAGCTGTACTGTTTTTAAGACGTCAGCCACCCCGCTCTTGACCCAGCCTGTCCTGCTGAGCCTCTGCTTTGGCTTTCTGCAGCCTGACTTCCCTCCCGTGCCCCTGGGCCACAGAAAAGGCTTCCAGTTTGCCGAGCCTGCTTAGTCCCAGGCGTGGGGGGAGTCGCGGTTGCCTCTGCCCACTGCTGACAAAGTGNACACCAACCCCAACCCTTCCCCAAGCCAGTCAACTTCGCCTTGACTCTCTTGTGCACTTGATGTTTGCTGTAAGTCAGGGCTGAGATCTGAAGCAAGTTTTTTTTTTAAGCGGTTAGAAAAAATTTTTTTTCAAATGTTGATTATTTTAAGATAGAGCAGGAGTAGAGCAGGGGCAGAGAGCAACAGACACAGACTCTGAAGCAGGCTCCAGGCTCTGAGCTGTCAGCACAGAGCCCGCCGTAGGGCTCGAACCCACAGGCTGGGAGATCATGACCTGAGCCGAAGTCAGATGCTTTACTGACTGAGCCACCCAGGCGCCCCTGAAGCAGGTAATGCCCTGTTTAAATCTCATTTATAGCATTTGTTTCCTATAGGCTTGCCTGCCTGCCTGCCTGCCTGCCTGCCTGCCTTCCTAACAGTTCCCTGAGGTGTGTAAAGAAGTGTGGCCCTGGCCTGCTCCCGCCCCTCAGGGATCCATCCTGTGGGAGGCATTGCTGCCTCTCTGGTCCTCCCTGCTGGCGGTATATTTTTAAGCATTTGGATGCCCTCCTAACACTCCATCTTCAAGGCTTTTTTTTTTTTTAAAGTGACCCAGGTTGGTTCTTTTTCACACGTTGGACCTTGTGCCCACGAAGTGAGTTTGGGTAGCCATGCATGTGTCATGGAATTTCTAAGGAATGCAGTAGATAGTGCTGAAAACATACTTTTTTTTTTTTTTGACCCCTAAGAATAGAAATTCATCCTTTAAACCTGATCATACTATGCATGTCCTCCCCAGAGAAAAAAGCTGCTTTCCACAGCCTTTTCCCGTATGATTCTACCTCTGGGCTTTGATGGGCCCTTTGACTGAAAGAAGGAATGTTCCCCGGGAATACCCAAGACTCCCGGCCGGCTGCCTAGACCACGTTCATGGAGATGAAAGACCGTTTCCCGGGAGTTATTAACTAGGGATGGACGTGGCTGTTGTCTGCAGTAGAGTGGTCCCCAGCCTGGCGTCTACACAGGCACCCCGACCCCTCTTCGGCATTCGCAGACGGCTGGAGAAAGAGGACACGGCGCCACACAAAGGCGGCCCCGGCTTTTGCCTCCAACGGCGCTGGGCGGCACACAATTGCGAAATGAGCGGGTAGCAGCCGTGGTCTTCCGAAGTGGGGACCCTGGAGAGCGGCAGGGAAAAATAAAGAGGAAGGTGAGGTGGCCAGCGGGATTGGGCGACTCCCTCCCACCTGTGACCTCGGGTTTGTGCTCGCTGCAGCCGGGCTGAACGTGCAGAAGGCCTGCGTCCGGGCAGATCTCCGCACGCGTGCCCGGGCTTGGTGACCTTGTGCCCACGAAGTGAATTTGGGCAGCTGTGCATGTTTCCCGTCCCCTGCCAGTCACACCATCTCATCTCCGGAGCACTTCGTCTTGGAAGAACCAAAAGGAAGGCACCTGGTGTTGCCAGCTTTTGCCCGTTCTGGCTCGGCCTCTGAGGAGGTTACAATCCGCCTGCCTATCGCCCGGATCTTTCCGGTGAGGGAAATTAGGAAATGTTTATGTTTATTAACCACCGTGTGACATGCATCCCACAGATACCCCGGACTTCAGGAGGTTGCCTTGGGCCCTCCCAGCCAGGCTAATGGGCTTTCAGCTTCTCTCACGGCTTGTGGTGCATTGGCCTACTGGTGAGCCATCAAAGAAGCCGGCGAGGGCGGGGCGCCCTTACAGACCAAAGAAATGTGAAGAGAGGAAAGTTCTGCCGGAATCCCTCTCAGGAATCTTGCCGCTGGCGGTGCCCTGAGGCGGTGCATCCCAAATGGGTCGCCAGACCAGCATCACCTAGGAGCTTGTCAGAAATGCCCATGTTCAGGCCTCAGCCCAGACCCTACCCCGTCAGAAACTCTCCAGGCCGGGCCCAGCAATCTGGATTTCACAAGCCCTCCATGTGACTCAGACACAAGCTCAAGACCGAGAGTCCACTTGGGGCGTGCGGGGGGTCACCCCGGTGGTCAGTCCCTGATGCATGTGACGATAAGGTCCCATGTGCTGGGTGGGACAAGCTGGCTGGGAGCCACTCTCCCCTCACGACCCACGGCCTCCCCAACAAGTAAATGCTGAGCAAGCAGGAAAAGTCTCCCTGTTGGGAGGGAAGCGGGCTAGTCTGTCCAGCGGTCTTCCTCGCATGTCATCCATCCAACTGGATTCTGCACTGAGGGCTTCATAGGATGTAAGGACTTCACAGTGACACGGGAACAGGCCTCTGGTCAGTGTACTCTCCCTGGCCCCAGACCTCCTTGCCCTGCCCTCTCCCTTAGGGGAGTCCTTGGTGACCTGACCATCTTGAGTATTCTAGCAAATCAGAGTGGCCCCCGGGGGAAGGCGCATGTTCTCACAGGGACCTGAGGAGGCCCCATGTTTCTGCCGCTGAGGTAGTGTAGTCTGGTGACTACCCCAGTAGTCCCTGCTCAGCTCCATCCTTCCTGTGTGACGTGGGGCCGTCCCTTACTTAAGCCTCCACCTTCTCTGTAAAACCCGGGAGCTCGTCCAAATCTCGAGGTCGAGGGGAGGACTACATGAGGGTCGCGAATGTCACGGTTAGGACGGCGTCCGGCACACGCTGTGGCTTTTGTAGATGTCAGATCTCTGCTTCTTCAAACCGTGCCCACAACTCTTCATGATTTGTGAGACGGGTTTATAGGTTCGCAACAGCGTTTTTTTAAAAAAATAAAAATAAAATAAAAATGCATTACAATTGTAGAATAAGTGTGGTTTTGTGAAACTTTGGGGGGGGATGTGCTGTGCCAGGCTGCACAGAATGTTATATGTTGTGCACTGCAGTCAAAAGATGTGAACCACAGAGGAAGCAAGAGTGTGACCCGCCGATCTAATGGGGAGAGCGTGGAGCATGGGGCGCAGCGTCTCTGACTTTCTCCAGCCGGTGAGATGGGGAGCAAGGGGAGAATGAGCTTTTGCTCCATGGGTCTCAGTTGAGTCTTTACTTCCTCCTCAGTTGAGTCTCTGTCTTCCCCCTTCCCCAGGAGCCTTAGTCCTGGTACATTCAATGTGAGACCTGGTGGGTGTGCTTGCAGATGACAGTTTATGTGTCCTCCTGGCAGATGGGCCCCAGAAGCCCCCAGTCACACACTCCCTACGAGAGATGTCTGCCTTGGCCGTTGCCCCATAACCAGGAATCAGCCATTCTTGTCCGCTTGAGCCTGAAGCGGGTGACCTTGCTGCCTATGCGGACCTCCAGCTTAAGAACTTTGCCTTCAGGACGCCTTGAGATCCACACAAAACTCAAAATTAATCGAGTCCTACCAGGAAAAAGAAATCCCAGTGTCCCCTCGTGAAGCTGAGAGTTCAGACCCTCAGATTTGTTTGGAATATTTGCTTCTGTCCAGACTCAGAGCTGACACACGTGGATGTTTGCCCCCTTACCTGCTCAGGAACTGTATCGGGTGGACAGGCCGGGCTCTGCGTGCGATGTTTTTACGAGCTGGGAGAAGAGATTGTGCGGAGTCCGAGAGTGTTCGCCTAGGAACACGCCACTGGAACGGAACGTAGTAAATCCCACGGGCCCTCTTCCTTCATTTCCCTCTATCGCTTTCCTCTGCCTTTGCGGTCAGCATGGGGAGAACGAGAATTTGTAGTCGGATTGAAAACGCATTGGGCAGAAGGCAGACACGGTTCTTGCTCCGGATCTGACGACCAGGACAAGCTTCGGCCCCTTGTAATGTCCTCTCGGAAACCTCTGCTTTTCCACCTGCCAGTGTCGTGTCGATACAAACACCCCACCTCCTCTAGTGGGGATCCACAGCCTGTGACCGAGCCCAGTCGGTGTGGATAGTCAATCTGTCGTTTCTGGGTGTCCCCTCTGTAGCTGGTCTGCCTCATGATGTCTCAGCTGCCCTGAAGTCATGCTTAAAATGCCTCTCTTGACCGGCTGCAAATGATTGCCCAGGAAGGGAGTGCAGAATCCCCAAAGCAAGTTACCCTTAGTTGGCCATTGCTGCTTGTGCTAAGTAAGGAGGCCTGGCGAGGGGTCAGTCCGTGAGCTGCACATCAGGTGCCCGTGCCCGAAGGGAGGCCCCCTCAAGCCTTGTCAGCAAGGTCCGTGTCCTGAAACAGCTTTTCTGTTCTGATTATAAAAGTACCACTGCTCATTGGTGAAACCTTGGAAACGTGTGGGAAGTCCACAGAAAGAAATATAAACCATCTCACATCCCGTCCCCAGAGGCCCCGGGATATCATATGCAGCTGACTTCTTTGTTCCCTTGTTACCACGTGGGCAGGATTTTCCAGCGTGATGGAAAACTGTATTCGAACCATTTTCCATAGCTGACTTAGCCATCGCCATTGGGCATGTCTACTGTTTCCAGCTTTTCACAGTGTAACTCAGTATTTGAGACTGTGTTGCTCACATCTGTGCATCTCAGATTTTTTAAACTTTTTTTTTAATGTTTTATATATTTCTGAGAGTGAGAGACAGCGTGAGCAGGGGAGGGTCAGAGAGAGAGGGAGACACAGAATCTGAAGCGGGCTCCAGGCTCTGAGCTGTCAGCACAGAGCCCGACCGACGTGGGGCTCCAACTCACAAACCGTGAGATCATGACCTGAGCCAAAGTCGGACGCTTAACCAACTGAACCACCCAGGCGCCCCTTAAACTTCTTATTATGAAAGAATTTTAGACTTACCAAAAAAGTGGCAAATACAGCCCAAAGAGCTCCCGGCATACCCTTCCGTCAGTTTTTCCAAATGTGAACATTTCATATAACCATAATACAAATGCAGGAACCTGGAAACGCATTGATATGATACCATTAACTGATCTACATGCTTTATTCAGATTTCTCCAGGTGCCCCTCTGAGACCTCGTCTGCCCCGGGATGCCACAGTTCATCCTTTGTCATGCTCCCGTCCCATCCGTGACATTCCTCAGTCTTTGTCTTTCATGAACTTGACCCCCTTTTTAATTTTTATTTTATTTTCAATTTAAAATATATTTTAAATTAAAAGCGTTTTAAATTTTGAGAGCGAGTGTGCATGCATGAGACAGAGACAGAGGATCCAAAGCAGGCTCCGTGCTAACAGCAGAGAGCTCAATGCAGGGCTCAGACTCACGAACCATGAGATCATGACATGACCTGAGCCAAAGTCAGATGACTGAGCCACCCAGGCGCCCCGACCCCTTTAAAAATATATATTTATTTATATTGGGGGTGGGGCGCAAAGAGAGAGGGAAGAATCCCAAGCAGGCTCTGCGCTATCAGCACAAGGCTCCATCTCATGAACCGTGAGCCAAAATCAAGAGTTGGACGCTTAGCCAACTGAGCCACCCAGGCGCCGTGACCCCTTTTTTCAATTGAGGTGAAATTCGCATAACATAAAAGCCAATTTCGCGTGTGCAATTCAGTGGCATTTAGTACAGACATAGTGCCTTACACAGTCACCACTCTATCTTATTCCAAAGCATTTCCCATCAGACTTTGACCCTTTTGAAGACTGAAGGTCAGATATTTGGTAGAATATCCTTCAATTTGCATTTGATGTTTTCTTGCAATTAGATCAAGATTATGCATTTTGGGCAGGACGACCGGGGAGACGTCCCTCTGGGTGTGTCTTATCCTGAGGCGTATGATGTTGACACGTCTCATTATCTCATTATCGGTGATGTTAGCTTTGATTTGGTTAAGTTGATACCTGCAAAAGATTCCCTCGCTGTAAAGTTACTTGTTTGCCCTTCTTAATTAGTATCTTACAATCAGATTCTTTAAACTACCATTTTTTTCAAAAGCCAAGAAACAAATCTGTGAGATGGGGTGGGAAGAAAAGAGTGCTGGAGAAGAACTGGCCCGCAGGGTGGGGCAGATCTCAGTCTCTCTGAGAGTCTCTGAGTCTGCGTGTCTCAGTTTCTCTTTGCACATAACAGAAAGGATCATTCCAGTTTTGTGAGGCTCTTGTGTGGAAAGGAGGAAAAAACCTAGAACGAGGTACTCAGAGACGATTCCGAGGTGGAATGAGTCGTGTGAATGAGCAGCGCCCATGCCTGGCAAACCTATAGCAAATTCCCTGGGCTTCCGGAAGGGATGGAGAAGGCGGAGGCCCCAGTGCTAACAGTGGGGCTAGGAGCTTTCGTGGGGGTGCTGTGGCCTGGAGAGCTGGCCTGGCTGTGCCTTTAACTCCTGTGGGCCTTCCCCCTCTTCCCCAACACCCTCTTTCTGGCCGGGCAGCTGAGTCGCAGCCGACCCCCGGAGGCAGGTGAGTGGGCAGCCTGGGAGCAGCCGCAGGGCGTGTCTGCACATGAGCGGGGCCTGACTCCAGCCCGGGCCTCCCCCGGCTGCCCTGAGCGTCCCCCAGCTGCCCGCCGCATGTTGGCACTAGCTATGCACACATCTGCTTCCCCCACCACCCCCAGCGTTGTTTGTTCCTGTGCTCTGCCCTCTCCGCCTGCATCCCTTCTTCGCCTGCATCCCTTCTTCGCCTGCATCCCTTCTTTGTGCTAAGTCAGCTGCACCTGCTGGGGGGGTGGGTGGGGGCAGGACCCAGAATCCCCAGGGAGGGGTCATCTTTCTAGTGCTCTCAGGGCAGGGGTGATGTCACTCCTTAGCCCTGGGCCCCTGGGCAACCTGGCCTGACTTCGCGAGGCTGGGCAGCCCCCAGCACCTGTGGGAGGAAAGGCCTGGGATGGCGGGGGGCCACAGGCCAGCTCCCCAGGAAGGCCCTGCTTGCTGTGCCGCTCCCCACTGCTCTCCGCCCGCACCCCATCGTTCCCTAGGGTCACCCAGCCCTGACCTGACCCCAGACAGTCTGTGTCCCGCCAGCCCCCTCCCCTGCACCCTGAACCTCCGTGCTCTGCCGTGCTGGGGCTGGGGGTGAGCTTGAGGGCGCACAGCCGGACCTCGCTGACCCTCTTTGTCCCATTGTCCCTCCAGGGCATCGAGCGCCTCAAACGAAAGCACCAGCCCAGGGAGCGCAGGGGCAGCTGGAAGTCGGTTAAGGAGACCTTTGGTGGGGACTTCTCCCTGAACTGGTTCAACCCCTTCTCCCGACCGTGCAACCCAGAGCCCCTCAATGACGGGGACTGGGTGCGGCAGGTGGCCTCGCTGTCCGACATGGACAACACGGAGACGACGGAGGAGCAGTCGGAGGAGAGGAAGGATGAGGACTCTGTGGAGGCGATAGATGAGTGAAGCTGCCGTGGAGGCAGGGCGGACACTGAAAAGCCGCTGGCAACCCCGGCTGCGGGTGTCATGGCCACAGCGCGGTTGTGCCGTGCCACCCTGCACCCCCGCACTCCCGCACCCCTGCACCCTGCCACTCCCCGTGGGCCCCTCTCTGCCATTGCCAGCCGTGCCCCCTCCTCTCTCCCCAGGCTGGGCCGGGTCTGGTGGGGGGGTGGGCTGGGTGTGACAGGGGACCAGAGACTCGGGGTCCATCCAAGAAGAGTCTTGGCTGTGCTTCCAAGATGGGGCGTCCTCTGTGACTGGCACGGCCTGGCCAGCAAAGGACACTCTGAACAGGGCAGCCCAGGGGCAGGGAAGAACTTGCCTTTGGATATTTTTGGGATGTCTGTCTCCTCTCGAGGAGGTTGGGTCCCCGGCTCCTGGCTTTTGAGAACGAAGGCCATGATGTTATGACAGAAGGACAGGGCAGGGCTGGCTCGAGGGCCTGGGGTGGACGTTGACACCCGGACAGACCAGCCCTGAAAGTTTGCAGGGGCCCAGCTGCTCCCGGAAAGGCTTCCCTGAGCCTGTCTACACTAGGAGAAGGGCAGGGCTGCCGCGGCGGCCAGCACGGGCCAGGCTCCATCTGTGGAGGGACCCATATGGGGCTACATACACACACATGCACGTGACACGTGCCCGGGTTGGAAACATGGGTTATGACCGTAACTGTGTCGTGACGGTAGCGCCAAAACTCAGCTCCCTTTCCATCCCAAAGACACTAGAATCGTCACTGAGTCAGACAGCTCAGATCCGTCCTGCCTTGTGGCCACAGATCTGTCCATTCACAGACAGGGACAGGGGAGAGGACCTATTCAGGGCTCTTGGGAGACTCTCTGACCACCCCCCGAGAGCTTAATTAACTTTCCCTCTGGAGGAAGCCTAACAACCCACTTATGCAGAACTGACCAGAAACCTGGCCCCTGTGTTTTAGGCCAGATCTCCCAAGGTAGGGTCCATCTTGCCTCTCTGAAAGGATGGGTGGGCCAGGGCCCACAGACATGTGGACCAAGAAGGCCAGACAGACGCACAGACTCACGCACGCGCGCGCACACACGCACCGCACTTTGCCAGGATGATCCTGGGCCCCAGTCACACCGTGTGAAGCCTGAAGTGTCCGTGGCCATGACTGAAGGCCTCAGCAGGGGCCCTGGGGCTCTGAGACCCCATTCCAGTGGGTGCCAAAGATGCGTCTTCCACACAAAGTCCTGCAGAAGGGTTTGGGTCTCAGTTTGGTGTAAGAATGGATTCGCCACCCCCATCTCCCCTGAGTAAACCTTCTCTCCCTCTGGCCCATGGCCCCAGGGTCAGCAGGCACCAGGATGAGAGGAGGGAGGGCTCGGGCACTGAGGTAGAGCAGGAGTCAACCCCCCTCCCACACACAGAGGGCTGGTAGCCTCAGTTAAATGGGGGGAAGGTCAGCATTTGGAAGCGCAGCCCAGGACACTTAGGAAGTTTGTGGGGACCGTGGGAAAGAGGAGGGCCAGGCAGCAACTATGAAGGGCAGTGACCCTGTCACAGAGAGACTCCTACCCCCCCACCCCCGTCTCCAGCTGATGACCCACCAGGCCCCAAGGCTAACTGCGCAGAGGGGCTGGTGTTCCCATGGTGTTCCCAGAGCCACCTGTCTTAATCGGAACACGTCCCATGAGGAGGGTGATGGCAGGTCTCACACAGTGACAGAGCAACCAGAAAGGCCTGGACCTCCCACACCCGGGCTGTGGCCCTATCTTCTCCGTCCCTATCAGCTTTATTTATTTATTAATGACGATGTCAGGAGCTCTGGTGGTCTCCAAAGGCCGTTACCTCGCAGTCTGGGCAGGCCGCGCTCAGATCACGGAGGGCTACCATCTCCCGTCCTAGTCTGGGAGGCGGGCAGACTGCGACCAAAGACCCCATGCCTCAGAGGACAGCAGAGCCACCTTGGAGGGCAGTTAGAATAGGGGAGAGGGCTCCCCGGCCGCTGCTGGCAGAGGCCCGTGCTCAGTGGGGGGTGAAGCCACTGGCCTGAAATCAGAGGCACCCAGCAGCCCCAGTGCCTGTTCTGACTGCCGAGTGGCCCCGGGAGGCATGTCACCTGCAGTCAGACTGGCCTCCCCAACGCGCTTCCACAGCTGGGGGCGCAGACCCGGCCAATCCTGACTGAGCCTCCCCCGCGCCCTGACAGGTGGCCTGCCCTCCGCAGCGGCCGCGACAGCATAACTGCTTGCCTCAAACTGACAGGATCATAACTCCTCCCACCCCAACGAGGACCACGGGGAAGGAGGCTGGGCACAAGCTTCCGCCTCGTGCTCCGGAATAAAAAGCTCTTTGCTCGACCTTAGTGGCTGGAGTCTCCCGTCTTCGGCAGAAGATCCCGGTCCGCACCCCTGGGCAGTGTCCTTCCTCTTAGGGCACCTCGAGGGCACCTCTAAGGAAGTCCCTTTGCTCCATTCCCAGTGTGGGACACAAGTGAACGTCACACACAGGAACCAAGCAATGTGTCAAGAGTTACTAATCAAATCTCTCGGGTCATCTCCTGGGTGGCAGTTCCAGCAGAAGGAAAACACCTCTCTCCCTTCCTTCCTTCCTTCCTTCTTCCTTCCTTCCTCCCTTCCTCCCTCCCTTTTTGAGAGAGAGAGACCAGGGGAAGGGCAGACAAAGAGGGAGGCAGGATCTGAGTGGGCTCTGTACTGACAGCACAGAGCCCGACGCGGGGCTCGAACCCACAAACTATGAGATCATGACCTGAGCCAAAGTCGGACACTTAACCCACTGAGCCACCCAGGCGCCCCAGGAAAAGTTACCTTTCATGCAGTGAGCATTTATTGAACAAGTACTATATGCCACAGAGGCAGGTATTTGGGGCAAATGTGCCCAAGATTGAGGGGTTTTGACTTTAGAAGCCAGGCCACTGCCCCATGAATGTCATGAAGACTATACACTAAAAAATGCCCATTCAACACATGCCTCTGTCAAAATGTGTCTGATGGGGTTACAGCCTTTGAGAGAGGCTTTGGGTGTCCTGAATAAGGCCCAATAAGGAAGCCTGACTAGGGCGCCTGGGTGGCTCAGTCCATTGAATGTCCAACTCCGCTCAGGTCATGATCTCAGGGTTCTGGGCTTGAGCCCTCCATCAGGCTCTGTGCTGGCAGCGCGGGGCCTGCTTGGGATTCTTTCTCTCCCTGCCCCTCCCCTGCTTGTTCGCTCTCTCTGTCTCTCAAATAAACATTTTTTAAAAAAAGAAAGAGGCCAACCTCTGGAGAGACCCTTGACCCGGGAAATTCAGAGGATCAGATAGCTCCCCAAGGGCCCACATGAAGCCCAGCACAAGATACTTTAAGACGCTTGTGCGCAGAAAGAAGAAAATGACCCAGGGGACCACACGGTCATCTTGAAGCAGCCTGAGTTTTAATTAAAAGCGTATTGATCACTTGAGCAAGTCCCTGGAGGGCACAGCATGAAGGAGCAGCCTCGGTGAAAGAAGCAGCCCCTCCCAGGAAGACACCCACGCTGCCCCCTCCCTGGCCCAGAACAGACCCCTGCTCACAGGAAGGGGGAGCTGCTGGCCATGGCCTCTCCCTCCCCTGCGGCTGCCCAAGACTTCTGAGGATGGGAAACAGCCCCTCCCAAGCCGGGCTAGCCTGCACCCCTACAAAAGCCATTCCGCTGGCCTGGGGTGCACGTGTCCCTTCATTAAATGCAGATTCCCAACCTCCACCACGAGGGGTCAGGGCGCCGGTCCGGGACTCTGCATTTACATGCACCTCCAGCTGATTTGATTTTTTTTTTTAATTTTTTAATGTTTTATTTATTTCTAGGAGAGAGAGAGAGACAGCGTGAGCAGGGAAGGGTCAGAGAGAGAGGGAGTCGCAGACTGAAGCAGGCTCCAGGCTCTGAGCTGGCAGTCAGCACAGAGCCCGACGCGGGGCTCGAACCCACGAACCGCGAGATCATGACCTAAGCGAAAGTCGGACGCCTAACCGACTAAGCCACCCAGGCGCCCCCCAGCTGATTTGATTTTGAAAAATATTGAATTTCAGGAGCCGTAGACACCTGCCTACAACTTGGATCAGTCTCTGAAGGAGGTTGGGGTCTCCAAGAGTCTTGGGGTGGGGAGGGTCTGGAAACTGGACTCGTGCTAGAAAATTACTGGGAGAGGGAGGCAGGGGAGGGTGGGGGAGGGCCCCTACCCGACAGGGTCTCCGGTCTCAGCCGACTCTCGCAGGTGCATGTCCACTCTGAGGTTCTTCTCGTGTTGTGGGCTGGGTCATGGGTGGACTCAGTGTGCGCTGGGGTGGGGACCCCACGCTCTCAGCACAGAAGTGATGCCAGGCAGGGCAAGCAGCAACTGGGGGTGCTGGGGGCCCCATTCCTGGGACCTCTCCTCTCTCGCTCCCGGTATCCTGCCTACCTGTGGTCAGCGTCCCAGAGGACACCCAGCGCCGGCTAAAGGGCTGCTGCATGAGGTCGCGCTGCCGCGGATGGGGTGCCACCTACGCACAGGTACGGGCCAGGCCCCTCTGTTAGCTCTGGAACCAATTCCCGGTGAGCACATTCATCTGACACACATGTGGGGGGAAGGTCAGTGTCCACCCCAGTGGAACAGGGCGTTGCCCGTCCAGCCTGGCACTGCCCCCTCCCCCCTGCCCACTGTGGCTCCCCAGAGTATTGCAGGGCACACGGAGGGCATGGCCCATCTGGACGGGCAGAGTGCCCAGGAGGGCCAGTGCACATACCCACCCAACGTGTGACCTGGGACAGATGCTCACATCTCTGTGCCTCAGTTTCCTCCTCTGTGAAGTGGTAATCCTTAAGACACCTACCTTTGGGGTTGTTTTGCACATGACATGTCTGTACCTATTTGGGCATCTTCTATTTGGGAAATTACTTGGGAGTGGCCCACATCTCTCCCAGACCCTGATGAGTCCCAGCCAGACAATCTTCCACTTTATGGAAACCAGAGAAAAGGCAAAGCTGCTTGAGTTCCTCTTTTATTATTCTTTTTATGTTTACTTCTTTTTGAGGGAGAGAGACAGAGCGTGAGTGGGGAAGGGGCAGAGAGAGAAGGAGACACAGAATCCGAAGCAGGCTCCAGGCTCTGAACTGTCAGCACAGAGCCCAATGTGGGGCTCGAATGCACAAAGTGTGAGATGGCGACCTGAGCCAAAGTCGGACGCTCAACTGACTAAGCCACCCAGGCGCCTTGAGTTCCTCTTTTAAAAGCACTTACAGCAGCGCTTGACACATAGTAAGTGCTATATAAATAATGCAAAAATAAATTAGCAGAGGGCCCGAATTTAGACTTTTGATGTAATCATCTCTAAAAAAGGCTGTAAAGGCAGGTGTTGGACTAAAGATGACGCTTGTCACAGGTCTCCGGACCCGTGGCCTGGGTCCAACCACACCCCTTCCCTCCTGGCAGGGGGATGATGGTCTTTGCAAACTCCCTCAGGCCTGATGACAGGCACAGTCACACCCCTCCTCTGTCCTGAATATTAAAGGTACCAGTGTATGGGACGTCTGGGGGCTTAGACAGTTAAGCGTCCAGCTCTTGGCTGGGGCCTAGGTCATGATCTCACAGCTTTGTGGGTTTGAGCCCCGCGTCGGCCTGTGCCCTGCCAGCTTGGAGGCTGCTCGGGATTCTCTCTCTCTCCCCCTCCCTCACTCATGCTGTGTCTGTCTCTCAAAGAAATAAACTTAAAAGATATATATATATATATGTAAAGATACCACTTTGCTCAATTCGCGCTTTTACAATATGCCACGGTTCCTGAAGCCTGTTTTGGACGTTCTTTGGTTTTAATTTACAAGGATCCTCAAAAGACTGTGTGGACTGGGCCTCCCGCAACTTGTCAGGCAGCACGGCTGGGTGACACTTGCCACCTCTCCATCCCCACACCCGGGGCGGGGGGCAGGGTGGGTCAGAAGGACCACAAATACACATACGCGGGCAAGAGACAGGCAGACGGTCCGGCTGAGGAGGGATGCACACACCATCTTAACTGGGAACCCGGGCACCTATCTGCTCTGGCTACAGGTGCCCTCCTGTCCCGCCCAGTGGCCCCACCCACCTGTCCCTGCCTCCGGGACCCATGCTGACACAGAGCTATGGGGGGTAGTGGGGAGAGAGGGAGGGGAGGCAGAAGGGGAGGTGGAAGGTGATGCTGAGCCCCCAGGATACTTAACGCTTTCAAGAATCTCAACGGATGATTCTAGCTCCTGCGAACAAAGCAAATCCCTCTTGCGGGGATGCAGGGCAGCCTCTAGGCCGGGCCCCAGCGATGCCCACCTCCTCCCTGTGGACCACCCTGCCCCGGAGTGGGCCGGGCCTGGTGCCTCGCCTCTAAACAGTGCAGGAAAGGGGGTGGGTGTCACCTCCGAGGCTTGGGTACAAGGAGCCTTCGGCTTCACTCTCTTCACTCTGACAGGCCAGTCACCCCGCAGGGGTCCGGCCTGGGAGAGGCCCACGTGGTGAGGGACTGAGAGGCCTGCCTCAGTGGGAGCCTGGGCCGGGGTCCTCCCCCATCACCCCGAGATGCCCGCAGGCTGTGCGAGGCCTTGCTCGAGTCCCTCGTGTGAAGCCACACGCTTCTCGTTTGAAAGCGCTGCCCTCACGGGGAGTTTGCTGCGCGGCAGCGGGCAACTGACGCCCTAACTGCCCCGTCGGGTCTCCTGCCCGCAGTGGGAGCCCCAGTCAGACAGCCACGCCTGTGGTCGTGGGTCCGTAGCCGACCCCGCAGGCCTGCTCGTGGTCACACATTTCTTGGGGCGAAGGAGCCACAGTAGTGGGCCACCTGAGAGGGGAGAGTCGTCAGGCCCCCAGCAGAGGACCTGGGAGGTCAGCTGGGGTTCAGAGATTCCCAAACTTGTGACCTCATCTTCTGTCACCTAACTTTGGACGTGATTCTTGTGACACCCGGGCGTTCTAGTTGCTCCAGCTTGGCGCACAACCTGAAGGGCGGGGCTTGGCGGACATCCAGAGGGAGCACTGCACTGGGAGTCAACCACGCCTTGCTGGGCAGCCGTGGGCCACCCGCCCCATCTCTCTGGGCTGGTTTCCTCATCTCTGAAGCAAGCAGAGTGGCTCAGCCCAAACCCCAACGCTGGTGGCCGCCACCCAGGACCAGGTCACCAACGGGCTCCGGCTGTGCCAAGCCTTATACCAGGAACTCCATTATGTGTGACCGAATCCTCCTAATAAGCCCCCAAAAGTGACAAGACCAAAACCTAGAGGGGTCAGAGTCCTCTCCGGGGTCACAAGAGCTTGGAAGAAAACACGAGGCCAGGTGTGTGCAAGTCCATCCTCGCCCCTAAGAACCAGAGCCTCCGGTCGCCAGAGTGTGCCAGCAGCGGGGGAGGGGAAGGAGCAGACACTTCTTTCCGTGGACACGGTGGGCTCTGCGCCCGGGCCCCGGCGGTCAGGGCAGGGTCAGCCACGCTGAGCAGGCAGGTTGGGGGGGTACGGGAGCCCCCACCATCTAGAGCACACGCTCACAGCCGCCTTGGCAGAGGGAGCACTTCAGACTCACCCAGCGATGGACACGCATCCACCGGCCACCCACGTGCCAGCACAGCCACGCAGCCAGAGTCTCCGGGGGCCCCTGGGGCACATTCTCAGTATGGCTGGGGGCCCCTGGGGGTCCAGGGGTCCACGAGTCTCTGTGCAATAATCCCAACAGCTGCCTCTTCGCTATCATCCCCTCAAGGGAACAGTGAAAGCTCAGTGGTGCGGCTTCAAGTCCATGCTGCCATCATCTTTAAGAAACTACCACTGGGGACGCGCGGGGATGGCATCAAAGAAGAACATCTGAAAAGGCTGTGGGGATATTCTTGCCTTTTTCATCTACGTGTCTGAGAGAAGTCAGATTTTCTTCATAGATTTCAACCCCCCAAATAAAATGCATCTCAAGAACTGAATGCAGGGGGCACCGGGTGACTCAGTTGGTTAAGCGTCTGACTTGGTTTCAGTTCAGGGCATGACCTCACAGTTCGTGAGTTGGAGCCCTGAGTTGGGTTCTGTGCTGACAGTGCGGCGCCTGCTTGGGATTTTCTGTCTCCCTCTCTCTCTCTCTCTCTCTCAAAAATAAATAAGTGTTTAAAAAAACACAATGAATGCAAAAGCAGTTGGGACAATCCAGCTGAATTCTACTAAGCCAGATATGAACAAGATTTACAGAAATGTAAAACAATGCCACTCTCTTCTCTACATTTTAGGCTTCCAAAAATATGTAGCTCTTTTTCACAAAAATACATTATTTATATAATGGGTGGAGAATTTGTTATTCTTCTCTCAGAAGAAAATAAATATTTTTTTAAACTCAGTTTACACTTCTGAAATGGTAAAAAAATTTTGCAGATAGAAACGTCATACACACAAGCTGACGGGTCTTCGAGAACTTGTGAGTATGTAAAGGGGACATGGGACCAAGCTGCCCGGGTGCTGCTGGCAAACGGGAGTTTCGTGAACACGGCGGACTTTGGTGACCAGCCTTCCTGCCTGCCCGGGGCTGAGGGTTTCCTGGCACTCAGCACGCTGTCCTAAAACCAGGAATGTCCTGGGAGGGCTGGAATAGTTTTCTCACCCAAACTGAAGCCCAGCCAGAAGGCAGGAAGGGGACCTTCCATGTAAACACCATTCGCAGCTGGGGAAGCTGAGGCTGGGAGAGGCGGAGCCCCGGGGAGAGGCTGGCTCCCCAACTCAGGTCAGACTTGAAAACCTGCCTTCAAGGGGCACCTGGGTGGCTCAGTCAGTTAAGCATCCAGCTCTTGATCTCAGCTCAGGTCTTGATCTCTGAGTCGTGAGTTCAAACCCCAGGTTGGGCTCTGCACTGGGCATGGAGTCTACTTAACCTGCACTCAGAATAGACATCGGCAAATGTGTATTTCTTGATGGGCTGACCGGGAACAGCACTCTCATGACTGGGAACAGCACCGTCGAGCGCTTCAGAGTCCAGCTGGGGTAAAAAACCTAAAACCCGCCGAGCGTTTGGTGAACTCTCAAGGCAGCATCAGTGAGGGGCTGCCTGACACCCACCCCCAAGGCCCCTCACCTGCCCTCTGGCTCCTGGGGCCTCGAGATCTGTGGTCTTTCCCCTGCCAGCTGCCGCCCCTTCTGGGGAGGCCTCAAGGTCTCCTCTGCCCCGAATGCCAGGTTTAATTTTCTGCTCAACATGGATGACTTTCCTGTGCCCTCTGCTCTCCGTGTCCCACCCCCCCGGACCCCTGATGGAACCGGGCCTCCCTCCTGCTTCCGTGTGTGAAACACTTTGCCGGGGCCTCTGCCACACAAGTCACGTGTCCCGGTCTGCCTTGTTGCTGCCTGCTTAGCGCCTGCCGGGCTCTGCCTCAGATGGACGGGCCTACCTACTGTGGGCGCTCTGGGACAACCGGCTTCACCTGTGTGTCTCACCTGGGAAAGGCAGACGCCACCGCCAACACTGGCAGCGATTGGAGACCCTGGGATTTTTTTCTAGAATGATTTATTTTTTAATGTTTTATTTATTTTTGAGAGAGCACAAGCAGGAGAGGGGCAGAGAGAGGGGGACAGAGGATCTGAAGTGGGCTCTGCACTGACAGCAGCGAGCCCAATACGGGGCTTTGGACTCTCCAACCGTAAGATCATCACTTGAGCGAAAGTCGATGCTTAATTGACTGAGCCCCCCGGGCGCCCCAATCAGAGACCCTTTTTTAAAACTGTTGGTTAGGGGCATCTGGCTGGCTTACTTGGTAGGGTATGTGACTCTTGATATCAGGGTTGTGAGTTCAAGCCCCAGATTGGGTGTAGAGATTACTTAAAAATAAAATCTTTTGGGGCACCTGGGTGGCTCGGTCGGGTAAGCATCCGACTTAGGCTCAGGTCATGATCTCACAGTTCGAGGGGTCGAGCCCTGCGTTGGGCTTTGTGCTGACAGCTCCGGGCCTGGAGTGTGATTCAGATTCTGTGTCCTCCTCTCTCTCTGACCCTCCTCTGCTCATGCAGTCTCTCTCCCTCTCTCAGAAATTTAAAAAAAAAAAGTTTAAAAAAAGTTTTAAAAAAATAAATAAAAGTTTTTGGGGCACCTGGGTGGCTCAGTCAGTTAAGTGTCTGACTTCCACTCAGGTCAGGATCTCACAGTTCGTGGGTTCCAGCCCCGCATCGGGCTCTGTGCTGACAACTAGCTCAGAGCTTGGAACCTGCTTCACATTTTGTGTCTCCCTCTCTCTCTGACCCTCATTTGTTCATGCTGTCTCTCTCTCTTTCTCAGAAATAAATAAAAAAACATTTTTTAAAAAGTTTAAAAATAAATAAATAAATAAATAAATAAATAAAACCTTGAGGGGCACCTGGGTGGCTCAGTCGGTTAAGTGTCCGACTTCCACTCAGGTCAGGACCTCGTGGGTCCGAGCCCTGCATCGGGCTCTGTGCTGACAGCTCAGAGCCTAGAGCCTGCTTTGGATTCTGTGTCTCATTCTCTCTCCCCCTCCCCCGCTTGTGCTCTGTCTCTGAAAAATAAATGTTTAAAAAATTTTAAGTAAATAAAATAAAATCTTTAAACATAGATAAGTAAAAGTAAAAACCGTTAGCTAGGTTATGTCCTGACCTTCGGGGACTCCCTGTTGCTCCTAGAATCAAATCAACCCCTTTCAGTTGCCTGCATGTGGCCCTCAATGGCCACTCCCCCCACTTTCCTCCCACATCTCCCAGTAACAATCCAGGTCTCTGGTCCTCGGAGGACACCCCCAGGTGGCCAGCGTGGCCTCCTCGGGAGCCCCTGACCTCTCGACTTCCCATGGCGGCTGCTGCCTGGGCTGCGGGTCTCCGCAGGGAGGTGACCTCCCAGGGAAGCCCTCCTGGCCCCAGCTGCATCTTAATTTTATTTTCTATTTTTTTAATGTTTATTTTTGAGAAAGAGGGAGAGAGTGCACATGTGAGCAAGGGAGGGGCCTGGGGGTATGGGCAGAGCATCTGAGAGCAAGAGCCCAATGCAGGGCTCAAACTCACGAACCTCGAGATCATGACCTGAGCTAAAGTCAGTCACTTAACTGGCTGTGCCATCCAGGCACCCCTTGAATCCTCTTACTTAGGAACCAAAGAAATCTCAACAAGATGGAAAGTGATAAATACTCACTGTAAAAATTAAATCTCCCCCACCCCAGACCCTTTCTCCCTCTCTCCTCTTTCCAGTTTCCTCTGCCATAAGCGGGAGCTTTCGCAACATACCATATTGTACCTTGCTTGTTTTTCCTTCCCCTCTAAACATACCTTGGACTTGATTTCTTAACCATCCAAGTAGATGTCATTGTCTTCAGCGGCCACTACTGCCTCTGGGTGGCCTTGAGGTTGATCGGAACCTTATATGCCACTTCCTCACACACATCTTTGCACTTACTGGGTGACAATATCTGTGACATAAATCTTCCAAGGTGGAACTGCTGCATCGCAGGATATGTACATCTTGAATTTCAGTACGTGTTGCCAGAGCCTTCCAGAGACTGCGTCAGTGGCTCCCGTAAAAAGATGGGAAACCAACCAACTAAACCCTGGTCACTCCTAAACTTGTCACTGTGGCCAATCTGACAAGCAAATAAACAGATTAATAAATTAAAAAAGCAATCTCAATGCTGTTTCGATTTTATTTCGTTACCACCACACCCTCCCCCATCACAATTGAGACTGAGTATCTTTTCATAGAATACTCTTGGCTACCTACTACTGTCCATTTATCTTTTGGGGTATGGATCATGTTCCTATAGATCCATAGGAGCTCTTTTTAGACCAGAATATTCATTAGCTTCTGACTCTGAGTTTTCCTATACGTCCATTTTTATGGAGTCGGTTTATCTTTTCCTTTGTTTCTAGGTTTCCTGTTTCCTTGGAAACATCTTCACGCCAAGATTTTCTTTTCACACACGCCTTCATTCTCTTCTTTACAGTTTAGTCTTTGACCTTTCTGGAATTTATGGCGGAATAAGGCATGAGGTAGGAACCCACCTTTATTTTTCTTTAAATAGTAACCAGGAGTCTCAACATCGTGAACGGCACACTCTCTCTTTTACGAACTTTTAACCACACCTACCACCACTGCCCGGGTCCCTGGAATGATCTGACCTCCGAGAGGCACTGGAAAAACAAATGCACGTGCCATTGTTGTGAGCCCAAAGAGGCATCGCACGCCAGACCGCTGCAAGGTGGGTGGCGAGGTTACTGGACCAAGCCCCGGGGAGAGTGTGCCTCACACGGCACGAACCCCCTTCCCCCAACATCCCGACGCTGGCGGGACTTAGTCTGGAGACCAGTCCTTTACCAGATAGATGTTTTGCAAGTATTTTCAGCCTCTGGCATGGCTTTCCCTTTTCTCCTCACTGCGGTACTATTTTGCATTTCCCTGTTACCAGTGAGATCGACACTTTGTGTCTGTCTGTTAGCTGTTCAAGCTTCGTCTTCTGTGAATTATCAACTCATATGCTTTCTCTTGAGGTGTACTGCCTTTTTCTTAATAACTTAAAGTTTGGGAAACTTTGAGAAAACTTCTACGAGCTCCTTCCAACCATATCCAGTGACCTACCTGGCTCTCTGCCCACACGTGGCTGCTCCCCACCTCCGCAGTGAGATGTGCGCATTCCTTGCTAAGCCAACCGTCACTTGAGCATTGGACCCCAGGTCACCAGCTCCCGTTGGGCTCAGTGTTTGTTTTTTTAAACTTATTTTTATTTATTTTGAGAGACAGAGAGAGAGAGACAGCATGAGTGGGGGAGGGGCACAGAAAGAGAGAGAGAGAGAGAGAGAGAGAGAGAGAGAATCCCAAGCAGACTCCATGGTTAGCACAGAGCCCAATGCGGGGCTCAAACTCACAAACCGTGAGATCAGATCAGGACCCCAGCTAAAGTCAAGAGTTGGATGCTTAACCGACTGAGCCACCTATGCGCCCCGATCTTCGTTTGTTTTTAAGGCTAAATAACCTATTGTATATATGCACCACATTTTGTTTGTCCATCCTTCTGCTGTTCGGACATTCGGATTGTTTCCACCTTCTGATTACTGTAGTGTTGCTATGAACACTGGTAGACAAGTAACTGAGTCTTAGCTTTCAGTTCTCTGGGGTACCTACACCTGGGATTGCTGGACTCACATAATTGTTCAGCTTCCTGTGGAACTGCCAAACTGTTTTCCACTGTTACCATTTTGCATTCCCACTGGCCACGCACAAGCGCTCCAATTTCTCCACTAGCACCAATACTTGCCATTTTCTGTTTTGCTTGTTTCATTTTTGTTTTTATAGTAGCCGTCGTAATGGGCACAAGGTGGCACCTCACTGTGGTTTAGATTTGCAGTTCCCGAAGGACTCACGATGCCAAGTCTCTTTCACAGGATCCTTGGCCATTTGTAGGTCTCCTTTGGAGAAATGCCTGTTCAAGTGCTTCGCCTGGTGAAAGGGAAGGGCCCAGCACTTCATTCTTTTGCACCCAGAGATCCAGTTTTCCCAGCACGTTGTGGAAAAGGCCGTTTTTTCCCATTGGATGGTCTGACACTCTTCTCAAAGGGCTTATTTCTGGGTTCTCTACTCTGTGCCCTTGGCTCCTGTCTGAATGCCAGTCATCACACTGTTTTTATTATGTAGCTTTGCTAAGTTTTGGAATCAGGATGTGTAAATCCTCCAACTCTGTTGTCCTTTCTCAGGATTGTTTGGGCTTGGGCTGTCTGGGGGCCACTTAAGGGTTCATACGAATTTTAGGATGGGCTTTCCTATTCCTGCAAAACACCAAGGCTGGTGGCTGGACACGTGGACACGAGAACTTCTGACATGCGAATATTTGGTGTAACTCGAGCATGGTGGGTGCAGGGGTGACAAGGAGGCACCAAGAGAGAACGGGAGAGGTGGCCTAAAGCCAGATTCCGATCAGGAGGGACCACTGAACAGTGTTAGGGAGCTCACCTGTCACCGTGCAATGANGGAATGTTTGAAGAAGACGTGGAGAGCTGAGGGGGCGCTGGGACGCCCAGGGGAGCCCCCCCCGAGAACCGGAACAGGTGAGCATTGCATGAGAAGCCACACACAAGAGAAGGTGAGGCTGTTATGAACTCGGAATTACATTCACACTGTGTAAGAAACAAGCAAGTCACAGGGATCTGGGAAAGAAAAATCAAAGGACAGGAGAGACCTAAAGGGGAAATGAGGGTGTCAGAGCAGCGTCAGGGCCAGTTTCCTTTCCTAACAAGTAAAATAAAACTAGGTCCCCAGAGGCAGGTCAAGTTTTCTCCTTGTGTGCCAAGCAGACAGAGCCTCCTGGACATGAGAACGCCAGCCTGGGTGACGTCAGAGCACCTGAGCCCCAGGCCCGGAGGGTGGGGGTGGGGGCTATGAACTGCGTTCCAAGAACTGCAGCTCACCTAGGCTGCTCCCTCTCACTCCAAAAAATTAAGAAAGGACAAAATAAATATATAAAAGGCAGGAAAGAATAAAGATTCCACATCTGCTTCTTTTAACTGACACAAAAAAGTGTTTATTAATCCAGTTTTCCTTCCCTTGCCGTGCAGGGAGCAGGACACAGATGTCCTGATAGGTCGGCGTGGAGCCATCGGAAAGCTCCACAGGCACGGAGTCCAATGTTACGCAACAGGACTTCAATTGCAGTGTGGTCTCAAGTCCAGGCGCCGAGCAGACCAAGTCCAGGGTCTCCAGCCTCTGCCCAGGAGCACTGGGCGGACCGAGGAGCATGAGAATCAGAAGCGCGGTGCGGGCATCAGAGAAGGCTCCAGGCAGAACACAACTGTGGTTGTCCTTCCCATTCCAGAAGCTCCAGCTGGCCACCCTCCGGGCTGCTGGGTCAGGGGCCTGCCTCCTGGGGGCGCCTTCCTCTGGCTGCCACTCAGATGGCTGCAGGCCCAGATCACCAGGGGAAGCGGTCCCCGTGCGCCAGCCTGTTCCCCAGGCCATCACGCTGTCTCTGCGGCTGGTCCGGCCGGCCACTCGATGTTACTGTTGCTTGTGTGGCGGGGCCTTCTCAATCGGCGGCAGCTTCCTGTGGATCAGGCTGAGTCCGCACAGGATAAGGAACACGCCTCCCCACCACAAGACCTCCTGGCACTCCCCGTACAGCACAAAGCCCAGGAAGGCCTGTGGGACAGAGACCACCGTGAGGCCAAGTGGACCCATGCCCGAAGGACTTGACCACAGTGGGCAGGCACCACCTCACTCCCCGGTGCCTGGCTGCCCTCCTCCTGGGGCAGGAGCTGGAGGCCTGGAGCTTGAAACCCAGCTGTCACCTTCCGCAAGGCACTATTCATTTCCAGCCGGAGATTTCCAGCCGGGTATGGGGGGAGTGTGGCTTCCTCACAGCATTGGCCCCAAGCAAAGTGCGCAAGAAAAGTCTAGCAGAGGCCAGCAGCGAAGGCCCAGCACGCAGCCAGCACCTGGTGTTTGCTGATCCAAACAGACCTGCCACATCCTCCCTCCCTCCCTCAACGGCGGGACTGGCTGGGCTCAGCCCCACCTGGTTGACATCAGGCCTTCGGAGGAAAGAGTGTCCGCCCTCCCCGGCTCAAGCTCAGGTTTACAGACCCCCGGGAGACAGCTTGCACAGAGATTAGATACTTCAGCATGCGGGCTGCAGCCTGAAGGGGCTTTTTTTTTCCTTTACAATTGGCCTTCACTCCCAGGTAACACTTGAGAATTCCACCAAGTTCAAGGTTAGAGGAGCAGCCACCAGAGGTCAACCCACAGCCCAACCTCTGCTTCAGTTCTTGTCTTTTCTCCTATCTAGGAAGGCAGGAGTTCCCCCAACCCACCCAGAATCCTCCCCGAACCCAGCGTGGGGACAGGAGTACTGACTGGTACCCTCAGGCGACTCACCGAGCTGAGGATGTTTGAGAAAGTCACCGTGACAGACGCGATGGCCGAAGACATGGAGAAACTGAGGCCCCGGCTAAAGAACGTCCACATGAGAGAATTGGTGGTGGCCATCACGACAATGCCTACGATGCAGAAGACCATGTTCCCCTGCGGGAGAGAAAGTCACTGCAGCCACGCTAGGCCGAGGCAGACCTGCCGCCTTCCTCACAGCACACCCAGGGCCCTGATCGGCAGCAGCAGCGCCCCGACTGAGGTCCCACCAGAGCCTACAGGCCTCCACTTAACCCTGGGCTCAGCACACTCATTTTATAGTTGAAATAAACCCTGAGGAGGCTTCTTTAGCCATCTGGCTGGCCATGTGTCCTTGGGAAGAGTAAAATGTTAAGCCCATAACCAGCAATTCTCTTGAACACCAGTCACCTGTTGATGCTAAAGATCAGGATGAGATGGCCAAGCAGTTATTAGTCAGTATGTAGTGTGAGCACACCAGCGGCAGAGTCCTCACTTCCCGGGATCAGGTGAAGTATGAATTAGCCATGCTCCTCCCCACCCCACCCTACACAGGATACAGTCCCACTTTTCTTGAGCTTTTACTCTGTGCCAGGCCCTATGCCAAGTGCATTCTCATTTACTCCTTACCTTTACTTTAACAGATAAAGAAAAGTACCT
Organism: Crocuta crocuta; assembly: GCF_008692635.1. Classification (NCBI taxonomy): domain Eukaryota; kingdom Metazoa; phylum Chordata; class Mammalia; order Carnivora; family Hyaenidae; genus Crocuta; species Crocuta crocuta. The sequence continues at coordinate 2,911,932 of NW_027532172.1, read as the reverse complement.
TGCCTAAAGAGCCGAAAGCTGGTGGTAGCCACCAGGATTCAAACCCAGGCAGTGTGGCTCCATGCTTTTAACCAGGACACAGCCCTGCTTAGGGAAGCCACCACTGACTTGACTACTGATCCCAGACATCACTTGGAGAACTTGCAGCCTTTTCCTTTCCTTTTTTTTTTTTTTTAAATAAAGGCGAGAGCCTGGAGGAGAGGATATTAAATTGAGCCTCCTACACAAAGAATATCCAAGACCCCCTCTCGCTTTCAGGTGGAGCCGCTTCCTCTGGGGAGCTCACCTAAATATCAGGCTCTTATTTCTCACAAGTTTTCTGGCTGCTGAATATACAGTGTCTTACGGAAAGGGTGTCTTTGTATAATTTTCACAAAAGCAGGTGGCCGCCTGCTTACATAGTTACGAAGGCCAGGTGCACAACTAAAAATACTAGACAGTCTCATGCTTCAGGGTCACTCATCTTACTTGGGATCACTTCAAGAATTATACCCAACAGAACACTAACCTCAAGCATTGTGGTTCCCACTGGATTAGCCCTAAACAGGCTTCCCCGCCCTCCACCCGCCCGCTAGGAATCAGTCTGTGGGCTGTCCAGGTAAGGACCGAACTATGGGTTGCGGATGCAATGAAATTCCTCTAGCAGCAGACGCTGGCCTGTGAGTGGGGACGGAAGTGGCAGAGATACGCTTTAGCAGGCGTGGGGAGGCAATTCAGGAGTTCTCATTATCGGGGATGGGAATGTCCAGAATGCTTCTCTGTCCTCTCTCATGCCTGGGTGTCCCAAACTCCCAATTTTCCTGGCAGCAGGGTACATGCCGGTCGAAACACCCGTTCATTACGGAGTAAAGAGATGGGACAAGGGCTTCTCACCTGGAGTTAGGAGGAGAGAAATGTTCAGGCATAAGGGGCTTAAAATGAGAGGTACAGAACGGACGCAGGAAAGCGAACTAGCCCAATCGGAGGGCAGAGTTTAGGTCCCTGGTAGGGAAAAGGCTCAGGTCTCTTACCGCCCACACGGGACGAAGATTTGAGGTGATTTAGAAAAGAGGGATGCTCCCCCGCCCTCCAGCCCTCGACCTCCGCAGCGCCCCCCATCCGCCCGGACCCACCCGCCCGCCTGCCACAGCGGCGCCCAGGGCTCGACCTCGCTGCCGAAGGCCAGCTTGGCGGAGGCGGCGGCCAGGGCCCCGAAGGCGCCGGCGCACAGGCAGTTGAACACGCCCCAGAAGCGGCGCCGCATCGCGCCGGCCTGGAGGTGCGGGGGGAACTCCGCGGGGGCGTCGGGGTAGGCGGCTGCGCACACGGCGCCACCTGCGGACTGTGGCCTCTCGACCATGGTGCC